>NW_007730997.1:74624-88658 GCF_000696425.1 Galeopterus variegatus | reverse complement strand
TTTTTTTTTTTTTTTTTTTTTTTTTTGTCTTTTTTCGTGTCCGGCAACGGATCGCAACCCTCAGTGTCGCGCCCATACCAGACCGGGACTGGCAACAGGATCGCAACCCTCAGTGCTGCACCTGCACCTCACTCAGCCAGTGAGCAGGAACCAGTCTGTATGTGGGATCCGAACCCTCGGCGGGAGCGCCGCCGCACTCCCAAGCAGCACACTGTAGCAGTGCGCCACCGGGCTGGCCCCTTAAATTCTCTCTTCTTAAGGGGAATCCTAATGAGGTTTAATCTCATTATCCTTCTATCACCCAAAACTCCATGCACAGAGATGATTTTCCTTAAATGTTTATTGAACAAACACTTCATTTAACACTTAGGAGCTGCCACAAAGCTACAGAGTTTAGAATAAAACAGTCCTGATACCAATTTCTTGTTATATTTCCTGCATAACCCAGGCAAATAACAAAGCTTTCAGACTCTCAGTTTCTTCATCTGGGAAATGGGAACAATAAAATGTAATCGCATTCAATTAGAAACAGCTATGACAGAGAAAGTGAGAATGAGAGAGAAGTAACAGTGCCAAGTAATACAGTAATTCTGTCCACTATTTTACTGTTGAAGTTATGCACCCAGGCAATACGAAATCCAGGCTGAACCTTTGATGCATGTTGGTTATAACTGTGAAAGGAATGGGTTAATGATTTTTAGGGTGCCCTGCTAGTCAGCAAGTGAAATATTGTTCAGGTGCCTGAGCACACTGGTCTGATGACATCTTCAACATTCTCAAGGAAAACAGACCTCAGGAACATTAACAAAGGGAGCATTGAAAAAAACTGATAAAAATCCTCTCTAGCTGATGATGACGACAACCAGGGAGAGTCTATCTTCTGGATGAAATCCTTTTTTTAATTTGTTTATGTATCCCTAGCAGGGATACATCTGAATGTGATTTCCATTGAATTGTGTACAAAAATACATTACACATATATTATTTGCATTACTGAAGGACTCGTAGAATTTGTTTGACTGTATTGAGTCTATTTACATAAAATTTTATTTATGTACAAATTACCAGAAGAATGTCTAAAGAGTCTTAGAGCTAGAAAAATACATGAGGTCTTTTAGTCTCATTATTTTATTTCCCAGATAAGGAAATTGAGATATAAGATAGTTACATTGCACTGCCTGAAGTGTGCGTCTAAAGAGTCTTAGAGCTAGAAAAATACATGAGGTCTTTTAGTCTCATTCTTTTATTTCCCAGATAAGGAAATTGAGATATAAGATAGTTACATTGCACTGCCTGAAGTGTGAATAATAATCCAAGACTTTTGATTCCTAGACGTCATTTGTGAATCTTTCTCATCTCTTCTTCCACCAGTGATCCTCAACATTAACTGCACATTAGGATCAACTGGAGAGTATTTTTAAAATAGCCTGCCCACATGTCACCTTAGAGATGCTAGTTGAATTGACCTGGGGTGGGCTGTGTCATCTACATTTTTTTTAAAGCTCACATGATTTTAATATACAGTATAACTAGAATTGAGAACCCCACTGTCTCTTTTTGTATGTAGTTGTGGGCTATTTACCCTTAAATCCATGAAACTGGAGGTAGGAGGAAAGAACCTACATTGTGATGAAGTGTACCCCATTGTTTCTTAGAGAGCAAACTTAATGTCTGGCTCCTAATTAACTGGATCTCAGACCATGCCCTCACTGAGCTCCACCAAAATGCCCCATCACTAAAATAAAATACTCCATTTCTTCTCTCCATTCAGAAAACAATATTAAGCCAATGGAATAGCATGTTCTCAACTTAAAGTTTTTCTCACTATAATTATTTCCTAAAACCTTGATATATTAGAGATTATCTGAGCTAAAATCTAGCATGATTGTATCTGATTAAGCACAAAATTTTCTATTTATTTCCTTTGAATTTAGTATGTCAATATTTTATTATTTTGCATATTGCCCAAAGAGCTCCAAGAATTTGAGATGTTTTACCACCTAAACAAAGTGAGAACTACTGCTCTAATTCTTTAATCTGTACCTCTCCTTGATTTCAGTTGCCAAACCCAGAAATTTTGTAGTCCTTTTGACTAAAACAACCCTGAAAATAGTAGATAATGAAAAAATGTGTTGACTCAAATCTATGTCTTCTGTTCTAGTTTCACAATGATTCATCATTAAAATATTTTCATATTTTCTATTTATAATTTTCACAGTTTTATCTCATTCACTTTATCTTTCTGAAAATACTAATTTAGTTAAGATTTGAAAAATTAATTGGAGTAACTAGATAAGGAAACCATGTACAAAGCTCTGGAGGTAAGAGTGAGAAATGGCTGGTTTGGTGAGCAAAGAGCAGAAATTAAATATAGTGCACGAAGGAAGAACATGTGAGAGCTAAAAAATGAAGCAAAAAAGCAACCATCTAACCACCAGCCTATTGTCACAATCTGATGACTTCCTGTGTCCCCTCAGGGCTTCCTACTTCTTATCTGATTAGATCGTCCCCTGATGTCTCCATAATTACTGGATTTGGCTGTAAGGTCACTGATCAGCATTAGCTGCCAGATTGTAATTCCTAAAATACCACTTATAATTTCTTGTTCAAAAAATTATATAAAACCTTCCTTTACTAGATGAGTCTTAAAGTTCTACAATCTAGTCCCAATTTAACTTTTTTTTTTTCTTTTGGTGGCTGGCCAGTACGGGGTCTAAACCTATGACCTTGGTGTTTATAAGGCTACACTCTTACCAACCGAGCTAACCAGCCAGCCCCCAGTTTAACTTTTAACCCTTTACTTTCACTGGTGAGAAGAATGAAGCCAAAGTCGTAGAGTAGTAAGTGGCAGTGAATTGATCTAGGGATGGATTGATCCAGCTGGACCAATCAGAGACTTTCGCAAGATTTGTGGACGTATGACCCAGAAAGCCAGGTTGTGTGGTCGTTGGCCATATTTCACACAATAAAAGTATTTCGAGGTCTGGGATGAAGAATGATATCAACATACAGAGAAGAGCAAAGATGAGAGAGAAGGTTTTGAAGTTGGTGAAGTGCAGGGACTCGTGAGCTTATGTAGCCTACCTTGCTTTGTGATGCTTCCCATAGTATTGTTGTTCTCTGTTCTGTATGTTTTGAGTAAATATCATCTTTTGCTTAAACCAAGTTCATTTGAGATGTTGCCACTTCAAATGCAAACAATTCTAACTCATACATACGCTCTCAGGCATGAGATGTCTCAAGTGACAGATCGGAGTCTTGGTAAAATAGGAGAACCGTGAGAATCCCAAGATCCTGAACTGAGCAGATGGCACGCTCGTTACATAGCAGCGAAGCAGTTGGTTTAAGCATCACTGATTGTCTTTTGGATGCAGACTATGTGCTCATAAAATCTAGAGCAACTGAGGACAAGCGACCCAAATTTAGGGAGACTGTAGACTGTTGGGTAACTTTTATAAACTTAAGTATGGTACTAAGAAAGAAAAAAAAGCCACTGCAAGTTGGCCCACGTGAAAGCCGTCAAGAATAACAGAAGGAATATAAATTTGTTAAGGGAAATTATTTTTATCCAGATCTTTGAGATCAATGAACATGAGATCATCTTTATTTTTGTGAATAACAGAAGAAATACTTTATCACACCCTACAGGTAGAGGCAATATAACAGTTTGAATACTGGAAATGGGAGTACAGAGAGCTGAGAAGAGCCAGCTTATGGGAAGCCTGATCCTCCTTGTGTCTCCAAGTACCTTAGCCTCCTGTCTGTCAAAGAAAATGATGCTTCTAATTGAAATTAGTTTGGGAGCAGAAGTAAACTTGCCCAGCATCATTCCTTTTATGTCCGATCATGTTTCATTAGGCTGTTAACTGAGGGGAAAGAATACTCAGGTACAGTTCCGAAGAAGCAACCTAAGGACCCAGGTTCAAAGAGCATGGGCTTCGCCTTCCAGAGTAGATGGGATTTCTCCAGACAGAAAGAGGAACCTAAAGAAGGACAATCTAGTCAAAGGGCAGAAAGAAACACTGCACATTCTGTAATAGGAAGAGGGAGTCTGGTGTGACTGAGCACGGTGCACATGCGTGGGGAGCAGAGGAAATGAAGGGACTCAGCGGCATCTAGACCATCCAGCACTTCTCAGAGACCACTCGGAGGACTCTCGCGTTTACTTCTGGCTTCTGAGCTTCCCTTCTTATAAGCAAAGTTAACAAGAACACTGACCACTAGATAAGTGGAGTGTTGCTATAATTTCTCTTAGTTCTGAAATAGCACACCACCTGTCTCCACTTACAATAAACCTCCACATTTTTAATGGTAAAATGTATTTCCCACAAAAGAGCTTATCATGTTTTTCTTAATTACAATATGTAGAAGCATAGAAACATAGTTGTCAGTATCTCACCCACCTCTCCCAACACTAACAAATACAAAAACACATAAATGAACGTATTTAGATTAATTTTGAATGAAATAAGAAATGGCATTTTAGTTAGAAAAGTATTTTTAAAAGAATATTATTGACCTTTTCAACAGAATCCTGAACACATATACGAGTTTACATATATATACATACATGTATGTATATGTAAACAGTATACATAGGACTACATGTAAACAGCTACACTGTTTCAATATGGTAGCCACTAGTCACATGTGGTTATTTAAGTTTAAATAAAAATTTAGTTTCTCAGGCACACTAACCATATTTCAAGTGCCCAATTGCCACTTGTGACTAGTGGCTACTGTTTTAGACCATCTGGGAATAGAATATTTCAGTCACTGAAAATGTTCTATTGAACGGCATTGGTTTGCTTATCCATTATTTGGAGTGATCTAACAGCTGTTGGGTTCAGTAAAGTGATTTTAAATCATATACAGTAAGCAATTAGGCTATTCTAGGTTATGTGAGGTATAGGCAAAAGGTGTTAAAGGACAGTAAGGCTATGGGGAAAAAATTGTGAAAGAACAATGAAATTAATGCTAAAAATAGCTAAACAAGGTCAAGACAAGAATGATGCTATTTTGACAATATTTCAGTGGTGTTTTCAACCTCCCTCTAGATCTTTTCTCAGCTAGAGTCTTTTCAAATTTGATTACTGCTCTAAAACCCTCCTTAACATCCTTTTCCTATGTTTTCTGGTGACTGAAGAGGAATAAACGCATCGGGACAGAGTGTGTCCAGTAGTCAAAGAGCCTTGAGTTGAAAGTCAAATCCAACGTGGAACAATCATTTCCTCTTTCCAATGTCTACACAAAAGACAACACAATGAAAACAAAAACCCAAAGCATCTGTGTGTGAGGAGGTAGCAGAAATGTAGCCACCCAGCAACAGGCATTTAGAACACAGAGCACACTTGATGCACCTCCAAGTACAAAGCAGGCATCTTATCTCTGCCCTTAAATCAGTGGTTTTTCTTTGATCGGGAAATTTCTTCAGATATTCTGTGAGATGTTTAGCACATATCAAAGACAGAAACTGAAAACAGTCGAGCAGCCTTTCTCTGATTTCTACTGTTCACTCCTTCCTTGACTGTAGGGTCACACATGCCTCTCTACCTGCTGTAACGAGGATCTGGACATTGCGTTCCTTTTTTTAAAAAACATATTTAGAGGTTTAAAATAAAAGGCAAAGTAAAACAATTTCTGTGAAGAATAATATTACATCTACACACTCACAATCACCACTGTCCCCAGGAACTATGCCTTTAGTTTGGCTTAACCTCAACTTTTTAATGTGACAGTACAACCGAGAGATTGCAACATCATCATGTATTTGATTAAAGATGCAGCCCCTTTATAGCACATTTCCAGTAAGATAAAATATTCAGGAGCATGATTTCTAGACAATAAATTTTCCACAGTATGACTTATAGCTGGCTCATCAGCCACAAAAGCTGAATAATAATCAAAGTTAACCTCCATATTTCTAAAAGGAAGACACTGGTGTTTCCGATCTTAATTCTTAGAGTGACATTGGTTAAAGAGGTGCTAATACCCCACGTTTTACAGTGCCATCAATATTGCAAATAAATGCATAACACAATGAAAATATTTATGTGTGGTACTATCCAGAAAGATATAGTTAGAAAAAATATGGTAAAGTATAAGTAACCTTGACAAATTAGGGAGCAGTGAAATACTTTCCAGGCCTTGTCCAGAAACATAAATAATTCACAGAGCCTAGCACCAAATACAAATGAAGTGAATTTGTTATTAATCCATCCTTCTTTGGTTGGCCAGGGTATTATTCCTCCATAATGAAACATTGTAAACCACATTCTGTCTCTCCCTTGTGCAATTACCTGCAAGATATGGAATGTCTAACTTATCTTTATGCAACTAACTGTGCCCAAGGATGGGGTGTTTGCTTGTTTGTTTATAAACAGTCCACAGGGCTCTTGAAATACAAAGTCATTATCAGATCAAACATGAAAAACTAGTGTCTGAAGACTTAGTATCACTTGGGAACTCTTAATACAGACCGACCAATACATTACTAAAATATGTAGTTATATGACAAATGTCCTTTACCAGAGGGTAGAAATTATTCATATCAGTGAAAAATTCCATTTTCAAAGTTAAAAAGACACACTTTATTCTTTAAGAAAGCAAGTGAGAATATGGAAGGATAGAACAGGAATCATTATGTAAAAGCTAACTTCACTGGGAGAAATATGAAACTCTATGGAGATTATTCTGTCAACTGTTTTTTTACTGCCACTGTTTGGAATGAGATATAGAAAGAAAACAGAGATTAAGAAGTTTCTCTGGTAGAGGAGGGATAAGCTGGTCTTATAGCTGATAGGTCTGGGCCTAAGAAGGTAAATTGCTAGTAAGGAACACAGACAATGGGCTCCAAGAACTGTAGTGTCAGATATATGGTTTTATAGCTCCCCATTCCATTTTTCAAGAATGTTTTATCAAAGCACCACAACCTAATGTTAGCTGAACTTTGAAGAATTACAGAAGGGATCTGTGCCCTCCTACAGGATAACAGTGATGGGTAAACATCTTCAGGAGCAGGGAGTAGCAATAATGAGGTGACAAAAGATCACCAGCAGAGAAATCCAAGATCAAATGGAGTTAAAGCTGTCTAGGAACAAGAAGAATGGACAAGGGAAATGTGTAAGCCCAAAAGCCACACTCAATGCCTCCGGGGGCTAGGGCAGAAAATGTAAATTATGAAGGTTTGAGTGGAACTTGGGGACATCATGCCTTTCTAAAAGTTCAGCCAATGCTCATCACTAACCAATTGATATCTTGTGTACAAAAGTGACTAGATCTGCAACTTTTCTAAGAGATTTCCAAAATTTGGGTTTAAATGGAAATCACTCATTTTTTAAAAGCTGCGAAATAATGGAAACATTAATACCCTTCTTTATTGCAACTATTGATACTCATGCCTTGGGAATTTTCAGAATTTCCCAAGATGCACATGACAAGGATCTGAAATGCATTTGCTGGAGACAATGATTGTTATTTGAATAATAAAGGAAAGGATGATCCATTCAAAGCAAATCTTGAAAATACTCACGCTGTAAGTATGAAACAAGGCAGACCATTCTAAGTGCTATAAGAAAATTACAAGAAGTGATTAGAAAAGGTTCCTTGGAAGAAGGATACTTGACCTGGTTCCTTGATGATATGTAAGCTGTCAACAGAGAAAGATGATGACAAAAAGCAGGAAAAGAAATAAAGGAAGAAAGGAAATTTTAGACAAAAGAAACTGCATTAGAAAATACAATTAGAGACTTTTTTAAAAATCCAACATGTTTGAAGAATTGTAATTGTACAAATTCATTGGATAGAAAAGTATGAGAAAAGAGGAGAAAATAAGGCTAGGACGGGGGTATGTATGGTCACATCACAGAAGGCCTTGGAGGACAAGTTGAGTGATTTGTAGAATGCTCAGTATAGAGGAGAAAATAAGGCTAGGACGGGGGTATGGTCACATCACAGAAGGCCTTGGAGGACAAGTTGAGTGATTTGTAGAATGCTCAGTATGTATGTGGAATGCTTAAAGAATTTTAAAGGTCAGCAACTATAAATTTATCAATGTATTATGCATCTAAATTTTCCAAAAATATCATCAATAATGGCAAATTCATAAAATAATTTTCCAAAGTATGCCATAGTACTGGCATTTTTCTGTCAAAGTTTAAGCAGCAAAAGAAGGTTGTGATTAACTAAAATAACCTTACCTGCTGCAATGAATGATGATCATGTGATTCCAGCTACACACAAAATAATGTGAAAATGTTTTTACTAAGCAAAGGAGAAAATCCTACACTTAAATCTAAGAGGGAAAAAGTGCTGCCCTATGGCTACTGGGTATATTTGTCACAAACACTAAGCATTTGTGGACCCCAAACGCCTAGCATTATTTTTCAGAGTCCCCAACGTCCAATGCTTTTTCCTGCAGTACAACATATGTAAGCTGCTTAAATAAGCTTCTGACATCACTTCATTTTCAAACTGGAGGTTATGTGAGGCTTAGCAGATGGCAAAAACCATCCAGTTCTCTAAGTGCGTGTTCAGCATAAGGTACTTGTATGTTCTCTTGGACCCGGCTGGACTGAAATCTTCACTGGAAGAGAAATACATGGTGCTCAGTTTTATGGTGATGAGTCAGACCTCCAGCCACTTGAGCTAGGTCTTGCTTTTTTTTTTTTTTTTTTTTTTTTTTTTTCACTGGAAGAGAAATACATGGTGCTCAGTTTTATGGTGATGAGTCAGACCTCCAGCCACTTGAGCTAGGTCTTTTTTTTTTTTTTTTTTTTTTTTCTGTCACAATGGTTAAGAGCACAGTAGAGTGGCTTACCTGCCTCTTAACCAAGCTTCAGAAAATTGAAAGTTGATTAATTGCCTTTTGACTGTGCCTGGATAATTTAGGACGTTCTAATTATTTTAGAAATTTTAAAGGTCCTTCTTTAAAACTTCCTTCTTTATCTTTGGATACCTCTTCATGGAGTCCAGACTCAGCAGTAAAGACACAGTTTCAATAATAATAAGATGAGACTGATACCTAAGTCAGGATAGAAAAAGAAAAGAGGAGCAAATTCAGCATGAAAGTGCCAAGCATCCCAGTTTGCTGCAGAACAGTCCTAAGTCCCCCACCCTGACATGCAGGGCTTTCCAGTCTGGCCCTATCTTGCTTTCCAGACCCGTTTCCGTATGCACACCGTAATCATTCAAACTAGGCCATTTACCATTTTCTCACATTCCATGTTGCCTCGCTTTGGTCCCTTTGCATAGGCTGATGCCTTTTCCAGAAAGGACTTTCCTCCTCCCCAGTCCATCTCTGTGATTCTGATGGGGCTGGAGTGCAGAGTCCAGGGTGGAGGTGGAGGTGGTGGAGGGCGGCGGGGAGTGAGTGGTGAAGTGGGAAATGAAGATTGGAGCCACATAGCAACAGGCCATGGTCTTTACTAGGGAACTTGAACTTCATCCATCAGGCCACTGTTTCATAAAGTGTCCATAAACATCTGCACCTGACAATCTGGGCACCTTTTTAGAAAAGCATACTCTTGGGTCCAGACATCCTAAATTAGTATCTCTGTGCCCAAGACCCAGAACTGGCCTTTCCGCAAGCCAATCAGGGTAAAGCAATTAGTTGGGCTTAGGTGATTCTTATACATATTTGAAATTTTGAATGTTATAGACATCTAAGAACGGGAAGCCTGAGAATGTGAATAGATTTATAAACTGGAGAGATCTTTCGTAAGATCTCTTACGAAGGCTAAGAGCATGGGAAAGAGACCCAGAGGCAGAGAGACCAACTAGGAAGCTATTGTAGCTGTCACTATTAACCTCTCTCTTCTGAAACCTTCTTGCTCCCTTGGCTTCCACCACACAACTCCCTCTTGATCCTCCTGCTCCATCTCCAACTGCCATTTTGACTCTTTCGTGCTTGTCTTCTCTTTCTAGCATCCCTCCTGTGGTTAAGGTTCTGCTGGGTTCTGTCTGCTATCCTCTTCTCGTGTAGAGTCTCCCCAATAACTTATCCACTCTCGTGGCTTCAGGAGCTCCAAATGTACACTGATGCCCCAAAAATTGTATCTCAGGACAGTGGACTTCCATTGCCAACTACCTACACACACACATATATAAAATAAAAACAATTATGGCTTCTTCCCTGTGCCTGTTCATTGAGACTGAGGTGAGTAATGATGGTGTATTTTAATGTGATTCAGGGTCCCAGACTTCATGGATTAACCTGGGAGAACGGGAGTTTCCGTGGCTTGCATTTCTGGCGACTGCTGGAGAGCCCTGGGCATGGGGAGCACATGTACAACCAAGGCCCCTGTGGCAGAGGAATCCTCAAGACAGCCTCCCTCCTTAACTCTGCAGGTGAGGTGAAGAACATTCTAACGCCATTTGCCCACAGGGAAGTTCAGCCTGCATGTGCCTCTGAATGGTGACTGAGACAATGACTATGACCACAATCACCATGGCTATGCTAATCACAACAGCCCTTCTTCACTTCCTACTGCTCTAGCACTTTGTACAAAATGTGCCATTTAGTCTTCCCCAGAGCCATATGAGTAGATGTTGATATCTCCAATTCAAACGAAAGGAAACAGGTTCAGAGAGGTGAAGAAATGTCCTGAAAGTCACACAGCTGTAAGTGTTAGATCTGAGATTCAAATGTAGGATTCTGTAAATTCAAAGCCACCTCTTCCCATTAGCTATGCTTGATAATTTTGTGATAAAAATGCTAACAAGTATCAAAAGTGCTGATTCCATATTTCAAGTACTTCCAGGAGGACAGAGTGGAGAGAGGGTAGACATGTCATCAAAGGCAACATTCCTTGAAATTAATTTCCTGTATGATTCACAGAAGGGTATACTGACATAGAGGTTATACCTTTAATGGTTCTACATTAAACAATTACCAGTAATTAAAAACCTAGTAGGATTAGTTTATTAGATCATTTCTAAGGTGGCAGTAAGCTGAGCTTTAAGATGAAATTAAGTTAGAAATTGCTGTCATTGAGAGACTTATACCTTTTTACTACAGGTATAAAAAAGGGTTAAAATTATGAATTCTGGTAAAATCCAGGTTTTAAAGTTATTTTCTTTCCCTAAAATAATTGCTCTTATGCCATAGCTTTTAATTCAATTTGTTCCATTTTTGCTGTCATTGAGAGACTTATACCTTTTTACTACAGGTATAAAAAAGGGTGAAAATTATGAATTCTGGTAAAATCCAGGTTTTAAAGGTATTTTCTTTCCCTAAAATAATTGCTCTTATGCCATAGCTTTTAATTCAATTTGTTCCATTTGCTTAGATTTTAATATATAAAGCACAGTTTAAACTTGGTCAATATTTTTATTTGGATTTTTATTCTTTCTTAAAAACCAAACTGTGAAAAAAAGAGAAAGAAAAAGATGGGCAGCATTTTCTTTTCACACATTCAACACATGCTCTTATAGGAAGACTTGCCCTGTGAGTATAAATCTGCTAAAGATTCATAAAATATGCCATTTGTATTTTTTAGCATTCCTTCAGGCATAGATCCACAAAAGAGTATGTACTCAGTATCCTCTGTGAACAAAATATGCACACATTTTTGCTTCTTTCAGATTCCAAAATAAGCGCTTTCTGTCTTCCTGTTCTTCTGTAATCACTTTCTTTATCTCTTTTCCTTATTTTCTGGCACCCAGGACTCAGCTTCTTGGTTATTAGAAAACAAGTTAGAGAAGGATATAAGTGGGAATGATAGGAAACAGACCTTCAAAAATCCTCTCCTTCATAAAAGCAACTAGAACATGAGCACAAAAATGTCAAAATCAAATGTTCAGAACTCTAGAAATTAACTAAAGCCTTGCAACAAATCAGGGAGCCTTTATTCAAGAAAACTGCTGAACCTTGGTAAGAACAGTGAGCTTCGTGGCATTTTAACTTGCCCTATTACCATCCCATTCTCCTTAGCTCTGTGGCAGCCTTGAAAACCAACAGCCCACAATTACTGTGTAAACCAGCAGCATGGCAAACCACTGGAAAGGGCAGAATGGGGGTCGGAGCTCTTTCAAAGCCTCATTCTCAGATAATTGTTGTTATCTGACCTGGCTGGCAGCTCCCTGGGAAACCCTACTCTCAAGGAATATCTTCATTTGACCCCAGAAGCTCACACAGTGAAAACAGCCTGTTCCACAGGGCCATTTGTCAAAAACAATCAGTGGCACTGTTTAACATCACATCTGCTGAGGTGGTAATAACAGTTAAGACAAACAGCAAGCTAATCAAAAAACTTAAAAGAAAAATCTGAAAAGAATGTGGCAGGAATGTGGAGAAATTGAAACCCTCATATGTTGCCTGCAGAGGTTAAAACGGTATAGCCACTTTGGAAAACAGTTTGGCAGTTCCTCAAATGGTTAAACACAGAGTTACCAAATGGCCAGCAATTCAATTCTTACACATACACTAAAAACAGTTAAAAAACACAGGTTCACACAAAAACTTGTGTGTGAATGTTCATAACAGCCAGAAAGTGGAAATAACCGAAATGTCCATCAGTTAATGAACAGATAGACAAAATGTTGCATATCTATATAACAGAATATTATCCAGCCCTACAAAGGAATAAAGTACTGATTCATGGTGCAATATGGATGAACCTTGAAAACGTTATGTCGAGTGATAGAAGCCAGAGCCAAATGCCACATACTGTATGGTTTCATTTATACCAGGAGTCCACAACTGGCAAAGACGTAGAGACAGAAAGTAGATTAGTGGTAGTCAGTAGTTGGCAGCTGAAGGAAATTGAGAGTGATGGCTAATGGATATGGGGTTATTTGGGGATAATGAAAGTATTCGGGAATTAAATAGTGGAGATTGTTGTGCAACATTTTGAATATACTAAAAAACACTAAATTATATAGTATAAAAGAATAAATTGTATGGTATGTGACTATCTGCATAAAAATAAACAAATAAATAAATAACAAGTTAGAATCTATGATGAAATTCTATTATCTGAAGAAACAAAGAAAAAATGACTACATGACACGTGGAAATGAGCATTGGATGGGGAGTTACAGTCTTAAATTCTAGAACCAGTTCTGCAACTAACTGATTAAATTTATCTGTTCCAAGCTACTCTGGGCCTCATTTCCTTAAACACAAAATGAAGACATTTAAGTGAATAATTCTTTCTCATTATGTCCTACACAACCCTGAAATTGTATGACACCCTGTATTGAATCTTTGCTATATAAACAAAATCCTCACAGGTCAAACCAAGATAAAAAATGCCATACTGTTCTCTGATTAAAAACAGCAGCAAATAATAATCGATGGTACATCAGGTGTTATCCTAGGTAGTTGGGATACATCATTGAATAAAACATGCAAAGATCCTTGTCCTTACAGAGCTGACAGTCTCACTAAATGTATTTATTCTTCCTTCTTTCTGCCCCCATCCAAAATTACTATCTACGTACAGTAATAATATTTGAAAGATTTGACACCAGACAAGCTGCTGTAATTATTTGTTAATTATCACCACCTTTTTAAACAAATGTTATTTCCTTTGGTGGCGATGCACTTTCTTGATTTTTCATATTTCTGGTTTCTTTCCTTTGGTGTTTTGTCTTTGTGGCTGGGGGTATTACAGTTCACTTGTTTCAACCTGATGTATGGCTTGTATCCTGTAGGGTCTGCTGCTTTTGGACAGCAGAAAATAGCCTGGACTAGTAGTCCCACCCCACCGGCCTTCACTGGCTGGTCAGTGGCATGGGAGTCCAGAGCCTCTCAAGTCACTCACGAGACAGACGGCCTGGGCCGGAAGTCCCGCCCCACCTGCCTTCACTGGCTTGTTAGGCTCCGGGCTTGGGAACCCGTGCCTCGCAGGTCACTCACGGAGATGGACGGCCTGCGCCGGAAGTCCCACCCTGGCCCTGCCTGCCTTCTCTGGTGGGCAGGCTCAGGGCTTGTGGGCTCCAAAGGTCTAAAGTCTCTTTAGGAAATGGGGAGCAACCTGAACTAGGGTCCTGGGATGGGCAGCTCCTGTCCGTTCAAGTGTAGATTTTGTG
>NW_007730997.1:72316-74431 GCF_000696425.1 Galeopterus variegatus | reverse complement strand
GTCTGCTGCTTTTGGACAGCAGAAAATAGCCTGGACTAGTAGTCCCACCCCACCGGCCTTCACTGGCTGGTCAGTGGCATGGGAGTCCAGAGCCTCTCAAGTCACTCACGAGACAGACGGCCTGGGCCGGAAGTCCCGCCCCACCTGCCTTCACTGGCTTGTTAGGCTCCGGGCTTGGGAACCCGTGCCTCGCAGGTCACTCACGGAGATGGACGGCCTGCGCCGGAAGTCCCGCCCTGGCCCTGCCTGCCTTCTCTGGTGGGCAGGCTCAGGGCTTGTGGGCTCCAAAGGTCTAAAGTCTCTTTAGGAAATGGGGAGCAACCTGAACTAGGGTCCTGGGATGGGCAGCTCCTGTCCGTTCAAGTGTAGATTTTGTGTTCTCTGTTGCTGCTCCTCAAAAGCTGCAAATTGGTTGCTCTGTGGGAGAGAGCGACACAAGGAACCAACTAGTCCGCCATCTTGACCGTAAAATAAAATTTAATTCTTTTTTTCTTCTCCTTTCCTCTTTATTACTTTTTTCAGAGTTGGCAAAATATAAGAACAGAAAATTTATTAAAAATAAAAACTAATGGCCCGTAACTATACAAAAAAGATGGTCTTCATAAAAATAAAAGCACATACTAAAACAAATACAAATGATTTGATTGTTTTATTAATCAGAACAAAATTTATCAAAGGTGAAAGAACTTAGGTACTTATATTGCTGACAGGGTTGCAAATTTGTGCATCATTTTTTGGGGGGAAAACAGGATTGAAAGTGTCCAGGTCTCATGTCCTTTAATCTGGTAATTTCACTTTAAGAATCTCAAGACTCCACTCTCAGAAACATGGTTGAGGATGCTAGATACCTTGATATAACTGTTAAATTATGACAAATATCCATTTAAACACATAGACAGATTTGCAGGGAAATCCTCAGATGCCAAAAATAAATGGGGAGCTGGAAACTAGAGTAATAAACTGAGGCTGAAACTATAACTGGCGTGGGAATATTTGACAACCTGAGCAACAGAGACAATTGGGCATTTACGACCATGCAAAGCACAAAGGACAGGTTCACGTAAGGTTAAGGTTGGAAGTGCAACCGGTACATAAATATTGGATATTTTACAGAAGAGACCNTTTCTTTACACCCATTTAGAAAATGTAATTTTAGGTATACATATTTATAATAATAACCAAGATATTATGAAGCTAAAAATAAATCTAATAAAATATTTCTAAGATGCTTATTAAGAGAAACTATAAAAACTAATTGTAACACATTTTCAACAATCTAAAATACTGATATGCATCATATTCAAGGATATGAAGACATCATTAAATAATTAAAATATTAGTTGTATCAAAATGAATATATTGATTCAATATAATTACAATCAGAATTCTAGTAAGGTTTTCCACAGAACTTGATAAGCAGATTCAAAAATTTACATGGACAACAGCAGCAGTCAAGTCTTTACTAAAGAACAGAGTGAAGGGCTTTAACCTACCAGATCTCAAGATTTATTGTCAAATTACTTTAGATATGACTAGCCACTGACACAAATAGAATGGACTAAACAGTCCAGAAANCACAGTGAAATGTAAAAATGCATGAGGTAAAATTCACCAATAAGAATAAGCAGAAACAATAGTACACAGAATTATCAGGGAGAGGATATAAGATAAGAATATGCAAAGTAATAAACGATGAAATCAGAAAGATTGAAATACAAAACAGAATCCAAAAATACTAGAAAGTCTTTAAGAGAAGAAATAGATTTCTAAAAATGAAAAAGTCATCCCGATTAAAATGTAACATACGGGTTAAAAGACAACATGAATTAAAAAGACAAAATTGGTGAAGTGGAAAACAGATCAGTTTTGTGGACTTCTTATATGTGCTCAAGAAGAATACAATCCCTAATTGTTAGAATCAGGGTTCACCATATGTTCTTCAATTGAATCTTTTTTATGTTAAAGCATGTACAGACATGTTAATGATGTGTCTGCCTCATTTATCAATTACCGAGGAAAGTATGTTATGATGGAAGTAAAAGATTCGAACTTTATTTCTTTACACCCATTTAGAAAATGTAATTTTAGGTATACATATTTATAATAATAACCAAG
>NW_007730997.1:68526-70788 GCF_000696425.1 Galeopterus variegatus | reverse complement strand
AAATACAGACAAAGCAAAATTTAAAACTCTCAGAAGAAAATGTAGAAATCTGAGGTGAAAAAGTACTTATTAAGCAAGATGCAAAAATGCACCCCGTAAGGGAAATTACTAATACATTTAGCTTTATTACATTTAAAACTTATATTTAACAAAAAATGTGAAGACAATGGACAGGCTAAGACTGGAAGAAGGTATTTGCAATTCTTGAGACAAAAAGATTAGCATACACAACATTTAAAGAACTCGTACAAATCAAAAATTAAAAAGATAAGCAAGCCAATAAAAATTAGCCAAAATATAAGAACAGACAGTTCACAGAAGAGGAAACCTGGACAACCAGAAAGCATATACAGTACTAAGATGCTTGGCCTCACTGGTAATCATGGCTATATAAATTTTAAAAATCACAGTGAGATAACATTTCACATCCATCAGATTGAGAGTACTTTTAAAATGTGATAATACCAAATTTTGGCATAGATGTTGAGCCATGGAAACTCTCAAATATATGCACATTGCTCCAACTACTTTGGAGAGCACTATGATGCCTCTCTAGTAAAACTGAAATTAAGTATTAGCTTAACCCAGTAATTTAACTAGCATAACTACAGTATACAGAATTCTTCCAAATGCTTATAAGCTATGTACAAGAAAGTGTAGAGAAGCAGTGTTTATAATAGCGAAATAATTAGAAACATTCTACTTGACAATAAAAAGAGATTGAATATTCATAGAATTAATGTTATGTAGTAATTAGGATGAATAGTTTCAAGATATGCTGTCCAATACTAGCCACATGTGGCTATTGAACATTCAAAATGAATCTAG
This sequence comes from Galeopterus variegatus, assembly GCF_000696425.1. Lineage (NCBI taxonomy): Eukaryota > Metazoa > Chordata > Mammalia > Dermoptera > Cynocephalidae > Galeopterus > Galeopterus variegatus. The sequence goes on along the minus strand of NW_007730997.1, from coordinate 69,960 downwards.
TCGGAATTAAGGTGCAAGGGTAAAGTACACATGGAATTTTCAAGATTCACCATATTAGAAAACAAGGCTTGGAGTTGATAGCATTGCTATCAACTTTTATTCATGTTTTCCCCACCTAAGCATTTTTTACTGCCTTCTCCCACTTCGTTTCTGTCTTCAGGAGTCCTAGATCACAAAAATATATGTACTGGGCATTCAAAAATCATACCTAAATCAGTATGTGTTTTTCTTTTCTCACATACATTTAAAAAAAGGTATTGCTGGTTTTAGTAACAATGAAATGCATAGAATTATTTTTAGAGAGTTGAAATATTTAATCATCACATCAAAATATAACACAATATATGAGATCTAGAGGTTGAATACTGTAAACCTGGAACTCGTTTCCAGATTTTAAACTGTACTTCCTGTTTATAGACGATAATTGTATAACTACACAAGATTGTAAATTTTAATACAAATTAGTATCAATTGATTAATAAAATTTATCACAGGAAGACACATTCAAGTTGGGACAACATTGCTGTTATTTCCACACATACTTAGAGGCTGTCTGGAAAATAGAATACCTGCAGACTCAATACATTGGCTACACTCAAAATTTATTGGCAAAGAGAAAGTGAGTGGATATTCAATATGTACCATAAATATCCATTCACTAATATAAACATCCTAGGCAAACAACTGTTCCAACAGTGTCCACTGAGTCCTGCTGGCATAGCAGAGGGTGCTGCAGAGTGAACACTGAGCCTGTTCCAAAAATCTGCAGTAACATTTTAAATAAGCCTGCTGAGATTTCTGACTTGCATTTCATACAGCAGCCTCACAGTCATAATGAAAAATGCCAGCACAAACTGGAGGAAGCCACAATTGCCTGGTGACTCAGCCAATAAATGAACTAGAGACATTGTGCTTGTATCAGTTTTGCCGTTTGTGTGACTTTAGGCTAATTACTAACCACACTAGACCTCAAGAAACACAAATTACACCATAAGCTTCTTTCTAGTCATTTATAAGATTTTTGTTCACAATCTTGTAAAATCAATCTTTTATTATGCATTTTCTTAATTATTCTGATCAGTAAAGAAAGTATGTACTTTATTGTGATTATGTAGACCTAAATTTTTGATCAAAAGAATCCAAAAAGCAGTTAATAGGCACATTTACAGCTGAGAATGGTTATGAAGTCATTTCTACTTAGGGAATAATTTAACAGTTTAAGGAAAAGATGATGATTAAGAGAATGACAAGTAGAATAATGCTAAGGTCAATGAAATCGCAGTGTTTTATAAAAATCATTGTTCTGTATTAGCAATCAAAAAACTTTACCTATAAAGGGCCAGATAAATATGTTAGATTCATGTGCCATACAGTCTGTGTTGCAGCTACTCAACTCTGCCACTGTAGCAAGATAACAGCCATAGACAACATGCA
>NW_007730997.1:66585-67828 GCF_000696425.1 Galeopterus variegatus | reverse complement strand
ATATATCATACTAGATTTTTCTGTATTTTTAAGGCAAATTTAAAGTCAATATTCGTACCTGCAAAGCATTATGATAAAGTTGGCCAGAAGGTGAATTGAGAACAACTTACAAAATGGATTGCAAGAGCCATATCATTTATGCAATGGGGCATATTGATTGTTAAGACAATTCAACAAGCTGCATTGATCCGATTTCTCATGCCAGGATGTGTTTGTTTCAACACAAAGAAGCCATCATTTCTGCTATTGCCTTTGTGAAATTTCAAAGACAAATATATTTTGTTCTGAATCCAGACAGGTAGTACACTTTTGAATGAACAGCTGCTGATCACCTTAGGAGCTTGTGAGCTAAAAATCAAGGTAGATGAATATTTCGGCTCAATCAAAACACAAAACAAAATTATCTCTTCATTGTGGATTCTCTGCAACACCTCTCTATTTCAAAAACTGAAAACCCTCAGTGAAACTGAACAATAAAGAAACATAATAAACCAGATGGTTTCTGTCATTTTCCTGTGTTATGACTCATATCCTGAGAGTACAATTTATTTCTATATATTAAATAGATTTTGTTGCCAGCACCAACACCATGTTTGCTGTGGAAAGAGCTGTGAACTGATAGAGATCTGAGTTCCAGTTCCAACTTTGCTAATTGACATCTGTGGTCCTCAGGTAGTCTGGTGTAAAGCAAAAATTATTCCAGAGTATTGGAATCAGGGTGAAAACATATAGGCTGTATGGGCTCCTATGGACATAGCCTCACATGCAACAGGAAAAATATCAGTATTTGTCAATGAGCACCGAGGTGATTTGATGTTTTCTACCCGGTGGTCCATGACAATATATTGGTGTGCTTTGTTAGATTCAGAGGGATATAGAATGCTTCTTTGGAGAAAGAATGTCCCAACTTACTTTTGAGTAGCAAGATGTTGGCCAGGTCAGGAGATATTTCTAAAGCTCCTAAAGAGAAGAGGCATCTCACTGTGTAAGGGGCTACAAAGCTCTTAGGTGATCTGTATGTAATCGGGGCAACTGAACTTTTAGAAGAATTCCTGGCCCTAGAGTGCAAATTCAGAGTTTCTGTAAGCATTGCTGCAGGAAAAACAAAAATACAAACAAAAAACCACTCGGGAGATCAAGTTTGGGCTCTAAGGCTTTTCCAGCAGAAGGCAGCAGAGGCAAGAAGAGAGAAGGCCAACCCATAACTGAGAGACCAAGGGCAATAAAAGCAAAGAGCACACAC
>NW_007730997.1:59026-66010 GCF_000696425.1 Galeopterus variegatus | reverse complement strand
AAAAAAAAATGCATACATGCAAACTGGACACGTGGATATGAAAGAGTAAAACAATCTATCATATATTCGTTTAAATCACAGTCCCAAGAACAACATCCCCTTTCTTCTTTAGAGATGCAGTAGTGAGAGACAGGCAAGAACCATTTGAAGAAAAGGTTTACCATGTGAGCAGTGGAAGAAAGCCTTCCGGAGAGCACTTGGCCTAAGAGATATTTATGTTCCCTCCTAAAAGTGTGGCCAATCATAACATGCTTCTGCATGCAGTCATGTGGACAGTTCCCAGAGGTGCCATCCTGATGTTGCTACACAGCAACAACCATAATTCCTGCTTCGCCCAAATACCTTCAGTACCAAATGGAAGGGGACTTCAAATTGAGCATGGTATAATGGAAATATCAAATTCTTTAAGGACTAAGGCAAGCATTGTGGAGGCAGGAAGAAAAAAATCAAAGCAATTGGCACAGAGCGAGTAAAACCAACAAGTGTTCAGTCTGTTCAGGACCTCAAAACAGTTACAATACGAGTCAGGCAAGACAGAAAAATGTAGGATTTAGATTGCGCATAAAGAAAAGGATACTGCCTTGATCATCTGTGGCTAATAACTTCACCATTCACCTCAGGGAGTAGCAATTTTGAATTAGAAGGACGATGATATATTCTAACACCCAGATCAGTTCAACAAACCCCATAGTTATGAGAAAAACCTATGCTAATATGAAATTGTCTTTTCTATACACTGGTTCCTAATGTTGTCCTTGCATTAGTTTCAAGTAAATGATAGGACTATAAAGCAGTTGCTCCTTAGAGATGTAGTGTGTGCAAAGAAAACACAAGACTCTCTCATCAATTATGTACAAAGTGTTTATGGGACTAATGATACAATATATTTATTCATTCATTTATTTATTCAACAAATTCTTTCACCAGACACTAGGTGCTGGCAGTATTGTCTTGATACGGGCCTGGGTATGCTGCCACTAGAAGCTCTGCTTATCTAGGAGGGAAACTGGACAATTTTTAGTTGCTTAGTGAAGATAGCACAGCTTATTTGAAGAGTGAGCTATTTATAATTTGCATGCAGAGTGTGGGTTCTGTTGGAGTTGGCTGGTACCCTCCAGAGACAGTTACCTACAGAATTGTCTATAAAGTGAACCCCACCTATTAGATGAAAAACTTAGATATCCAGAAAAATCAAAACTAATAAGTCGACCTTACCCTTGACCCCCCTACAGAATTTGGTCTTACCAAGGTTTAGTTACAATCAAGCACACTACATTTTAAATTATACCACAAGAATGGAAATTAGTTTTCCTAGACAAGTAGATGGGGAACATGTTCTCAGACCAAGGTTCCTCAAATAACACCCATACCAGCAGGTCTTAACAGGACCTAGATACCAACTGGCACACATTTAAACCTCTGGTAAAACAGATACACTTTTTTTCTGAATGGAGGTAAAAATCCAGGTGTTTTGAACACCTGTTCTATAAGGAGCAAAGGGACAGTTCTATATTAACAGGTGAAAATCCTGGCTTGTATTTTCACCCAGAGGGGAAGCCATCTTAGCACTGGAAAGAGATAAGCTATAAGGGAGGCTTCAGGCAGACCAATATTTTCCTCAAATTGGATTTCTCTAATCCCTGAACTGTGTGACCAGCAAAGGCTTCAGCCTGGAAAATTGATTTTTCAACTATACTTCTTGAGGACTCATCAGAGCCACAGAGTAAAAGAAACAATAATTCTTCTTTGTCCACTGCATTGATGAAATGAAATCACATGGTATTTTAAACCCACTCGCCTAACTGACAAATAGTCTTGCAATTGGTTACCTCTTTGTAGTTAAAATATTACATTCACTGAGGGAGGAAGGTTGTTTATGTACCATGAGGGGTGATACCATATACAACCATTGTGTTCATTTTGATTTCTTTTAGTTTTGTTCAGTAAATATTGAACTGCCTGGCCACAGTTTCTTCAAATACTTCAAGAAAGAGAGACTGAAGATAAAGTATGACCTCAGCCTGCTGCTGCAGTGGAAACACAAAGAAAAATAAAACATGGACCCAACCCCAAGGAGTTATAATACAGAGGTGGTTGTATCCTACAGCAGTGGCATAAAATAACAAAATAAAGAACTGTTTTGGTGAAAGTCTGCTGTGTGTTTCTATTTTAATAGTGTTGAGTTTGTATTATCTCATGACACCGTGTGTGGGCAGATAGACCAGGCATATTTCTCAGTCCATCATAAAGGACAATGTTGTTGGAGCGCTGAGAGTTCCACAGCACACATACCTAACCACCAGCAGGAAAGTAGTATCTTAAGCATCTTAAAAGAAGTAACATCTCCGCCAAGGAAATTAGATTTTGACCTATCTTCCCTTAGCACTCCCAGAAGCAAAAAAGTTTTATTTTTTCTTATCCTCTCCACTTTCCTTTGGAGTCTCTTCTGGTGTTTCCTGGTTTTTCACCCATAAATAATTCAACAGATAAATTCTCTTAATGACACGGGCACACATAATCTGAAGTCATTAATTAAGATACATGTGCATTTTTAAATGTCTCTTAGCTATTCTTTAAAAGCAGAAACTTTTTTATTAGTTACTTTTAACTTTTAGTATTAGATTTTCTTTCTTGTCAAAAAAAATAACAACTCAGCAACTCAGTCATTTTAGCACTACTATTAATTTTCAAGCTATGATGAACTTTAAAAGATTATTTTTCTTAACTTTTAGTATTAGATTTTCTTTCTTGTCAAAAAAAATAATAACTCAGCAGCTCAGTCATTTTAGCACTACTATTAATTTTCAAGCTATGATGAACTTTAAAAGATTATTTTTTCTCCCATTTTTTATATTGGGCTGGGTCTACATGACATTGAATACTAGGTAATTTGTTAGGTTTTATCTCTATAAGAAGTTTGCAAGCTTCTTATAGACAAAATTTACTAGGAACGAACTAATTTTTAAAGTACTATAGCACCCAGCGGTAACTAGTTTGTCTTCCATAAATAATTATGTTATATTTATTATTTCTTCAGCATCTAAAACCTTTTAGTCTCTGACATTTATAAATCATTTTATTACTCTTGAATATCTACCTTTTAACGTCTATGGAATCTTTCTTTAACCTCTAGTTATTGTTTAGTGGTGTCTTCAACTGTTACATAAGAGGACCTGAATTGTAGGCAGCAATGGCCTTGACCTTGTAAACAAACTTCCCTTGTGTGGACTTCAATATCCTCCTTTGTAAAATAGATTTCATGGGCTAGGTGGCATATGTGTAAAATTCCTTCTAGCACTAAAATCCTAAATTTTATAATAAAATATCCTAAGACTAGATTCAGTATACAGGCCTATCTTGCCCAACTGGTTCAGAATGTTCCAAGCTAAAATTACATGAAAGGTAATTTTATTACATGAAAGGTCAACGTAGCATTTAAGCTTCCACTTAATGTAGCATTTAAGCACATATAACTCCCCAGACAACTTTATAAGCACATATGCTTTTCTTTAGATAATAAAATGTTGTTTTTACACAGTGGTATTCATCTGCGTAGCATTTAAGCTTCCACTTAATGTAGCATTTAAGCACATATAACTCCTCAGACAACTTTGTAAGCACATATGCTTTTCTTTAGATAATAAAATGTTGTTTTTACACAGTGGTATTCATCTGCAAAATAGATGTTCCAGAGGTAGAACAGAGATGGATGATCATAGTTTGCAAAAGGTAGACCCAAGCTCAATATATCTAGACCTTTTCAACAGTCAGAGTTTTCAATAAATTGATTGGCTGCCCATGGAGTATTGAATTAGCTTCTTGGGAATATTAAGGTGGAATCTAACTAACCACTTGGCATTAATGAGAAATTGGGCTAAAGGATTTTTAAGGTTCCTCCAAATCCAGAAGTATGGGGTGTTAAGACCCAGTCAGAATTTCTGATTTTTTAAAAAATCATTCTCTTTCTAACAATCAGATACATTAGCAGATGTAAAATCCTCTTTAATAAAAAAAAAAAAAAGTCAATTTTTTTTATAATACTAAGCCATTTAGGGTACAGACACTTTTAAAGATCAATGACCTATAGAGGGTTTGAGATGTACTTGATTTTCCCTAAAAAGGAGTAAGTATCTGGCAGAGTCCGTATAGTAAGCTAGATTTATGATGTTTTGCCCTACAGGGAAAAAAAATCAGTTGCAATAGGTAGAAACCACAACCCACCGTCTGGCATATTAGACGGACAGCTAAAAGTCCTATAAATCTTAATAGTTATTGTCATCCATACACAAAGTCATTGCCAAATAAATGCATTAAGGACATGAAAATGCATGACTTTGGCAGTTTGTTATTGTCTGGAAAAGCAGTTACTTTATCATAGACTGCTTTGAAAATCCAATCAAAGCAATAGAGAAGTTGATGAGTACAAGAGAATGTGACAATGGCTCCTTTCTTGTCCCTTCCCGACTCTGCATCATTTAGAGAAGATGTTCTTTAAAAGTCTTACATTACATGGAGCAATTAGTTTATGTTCCATAAATAATGATGCTGTATTTACCTGTTCTTCAGAAATTCCAAATCATGCCTAAGTTGGTCTCTGGCCTTTTGAGACTTAGAGATAGTTTTGCTTAAATAGTATCTTGATTCTGTTGTGGTCATAGCACAAAGAATGAATGAGAAACTTTATTCCCTATGCCTAGAAAAGTGCCTGAAAAAAGAGCTTCAGACTTCAGAACTAAGGACAAGAAGTTGTAGTCCTGGGAGGAGACTGGCTCTCAGAGATCAGATACCTCCAGGAAGTGTGCTTGGTTTCTCTGACTCCAGAAGGTTAGGAGATAAAGAGGCTGACCCCTGAAATGAGGAGAGAGCAGAGAGACCAGTGATCAGGGGAAGGTATGCTAGCAATCCAAGAGGGCCTGACAACTTACACAATTATGCAGGTACTCAAGTAAGATTTCTGCTATTTAAAATACTATAGTTGACACATCTGAGCCCAGCAAGTTCAAGAAAAATGTCAACACAACTAAAGGGGTTGAAAAGTTAGAACTGATAAACGAGAAAAACAATCAGAACAGATATCCTGTGACATAGAACTGTTAGAGGAGATAAATTAAGATCTGAATAAAAACACATGCACTTGAGAATTTTTCAAGCAAAAAGACCTACCAGAGCTAAAATATATAATTTTCCAAGTTAAAAATTCAACAGATGAGTTGAAGGATAAGACACTGTTGAGGCCCAAATTAGTGACTTGGAAGATCAAGTGTGAGAAATCTCACATTATCTTAAAGTACAGAGCAAACTACAGAGATGTAGTCTCACAAGGAGAAAATAAAATAAGAGAATTAAAAGAAAGATTCAGAAAACCTAACATGAGAATATTATTTCCAGAGGAAGAACAGAAACAGATGGGGCAAAGGGAATAAACAAACACTAGAAGGAAAATTTCTTAATGATGGGGAGAGACCTGAGTCTGCAAATCCAAAGAACAACTAAGGGCTGGATTAATGAGAAAAAAATATGTAACTAAGCCTAAACTTTTTGAACTCTGAAGATATATTAAAAAAAAAAAAAAAAAAAAACTTGCAGACTTTCCATTTGAAAGAGTGACTTAGCTAAAATGCAAAGTAAAGTCAGACTAGTATCAGACATCTCAACTTCAATCTGGAGTAACTAGATAAAATCCACAGAATCACTGAAAGAAAAGAATTTTAATGAAAGAATCCTATACTCAAACAATGTATCAGTTACTGGCTAAGGTGAAAGAAAATACTTTAGGATATACAAAACTTCAGAGAATACACCACCTTCTGAAGAAAATACTTTAGAAAATTTCTAATCAAGGAAAAAAAATCAATAAATGTTAGTTATTAGTAGTAGTATTTCTAAACTATCTCTTCAAAAACAAAGGAATTAGGTAAGAGAGGGAATAGTAAATACAATCCAAATGTAGAAATAGATAGGATGGAAAAGTATTTCAAAATTAATAAGGGGAAGGGTGGGTAGATTGAATAGAAACTTGGGCAAAGCAGAAACAACAAAGAAAAAGAAAATATGGAAATAAAAATAGAATCTAAGAAATGAAGAGAAATGAGACAGAATAGATTTAAAAAGAGACTCAACAAAGGGGAAAAGGAAAAAACCCAGCTACAGACTATTTTAAAGTAAGTGACTTTTTAAAAGTTTAATGAAAGGGTTGGTAAAGAGATATCTTGTGAGGGAAACCAAACAGAAAGTGAGGCAGAGAGCACAATATCAAGTAAAATGCAACTCAACATTAAATGGGGGGTGCTTCAAAAAGTTCATGGAAAGATTTATATTATCTTTTAGTTCTACTTTTTCACAAACTTTTTGAAGCCCCTGATACACTAGTCAGATAAAAATAGATGCTATGTAATATAGTAAAATATAATAACTTACTATATGATAGTGAAAAAAAGCATGGGTATGTAACTGTCATAAACCTGTATAAAACAACCAACACAGTTGATAATTCACAAAGCAAAAACTTCTTAAAGTGCCAGGATAGCACAGACTGAAAAGGCAATCACTGTGGGAATCTTCAATACGTTCCTGTTGGAATTGAACAGATCAGTGGACATAGTTTGGATCATATAAAGGTGAATAACACAACTCATTAAATGTGTTTGTATGTACAAAGAACTATATATCCCTCAAATAAAAAGAGAGTTTCAATAAATGTATGTCCATAAAATATTTACAAAATTAGTAATCTTGGTCACAAGGACAACCTTTTAAAGTAAAGATTTTACGGGCCACATTCTCTGGGCATAATACAATGCAATTAGAAATTAATAGATCTAGAAGAAAATTGTAATACAGGAAATAGACAAAAGGTTAGTAACTATAATGTACAAATTGACTTCTTATAAATTGACATCCAAAAGACGAACATTCCAAGAGGAAAAAAAAAAATGGTAAAGCATATGAATGAACTTGCACAGAAAAGTTATCCTCAAAGGCCTA
>NW_007730997.1:55451-58429 GCF_000696425.1 Galeopterus variegatus | reverse complement strand
CACACCATGGGAGAATGTGCAGAAATTCCAAACAATGAATTAGAGACTCATCATTTGACTTGGAGGAATTTCCGTTGCAAACTATTAAGAAAAGCAAGATAGGCAAATCCACAGAGACGGAAAGTAGATTAGCCCACACCATGGGAGAATGTGCAGAAATTCCAAACAATGAATTAGAGACTCATCATTTGACTTCGAGGAATTTCCGTTGCAAACTATTAAGAAAAGCAAGATAGGCAAATCCACAGAGACGGAAAGTAGATTAGCAGTTATCTAGGGACGGCGGTGGGAACAGGGATTAACTGTAAATCACAGGGGAGATCATATTGGGGTGATAAAAATGTTCTAAAATGGCTTATGGTGACAGTTGCACAACTCAGTAAAGTTATTAAAAATTATTAAATTCTGCAGTTAAAATGGGTGAATTTTATGGTCTTGAATAGAGTTGTTTAATAATTTTAAATAAAATGTTTTTAAAAAGAAAAGGAACATGAAGAAAAATAAGCATAACATATTCCCCCTTTTTGTTGCAAAATAAATAATTGAGGGAGGCCAAAGGGAAGAAAAATCAAGCAATAAAATAAAATTTTAAAAAATATTGCACTAAAAATAAAACAAATATGATGAGATCTCTGCATTTATATAAAATGTTGTAGGTGTGTGTTCTATGCATAAATGTCATACCTGTAACAAACTTTATACTTCAGCATGGACAGTTTAACATTACGCATAAAGTTAGTTTATGATTCCACTCTAAAAACAGTCAGTTTCCCTCACGATAAATCCACACTCCAGTGGAGGTTATATATACTTTTATCAGAAATTCACAAATAAGAAGGGATCATTACAGGTGCTTCTGTTTTCCATACCTTAATTATCATCTGAACATAAAAAATGTCAGAAAAGGGATTTTATTGGTGAAATTATTGATTTGATAACTATCTTCCCTGTAAGCCCTTGCCTGGAAAAGACATCAGAATACAGAGGTGTGTAGCCTGTATTCCAAGGGAAGTTATCAAAGTTTGATTAATAAGCAGCCCTATGTCCGGCCAACAACGTGACTGTAAATCAACGTGACTATGAGAGTATCAAAACCCAGCCTCCAGAAACACTGTCATGTCATCCTGAGTGAGCCTTTCATCTACCATCTACCGCAGAGGAAGAAACATTCAAAAGGACAGAGAGCTGGGACTTCTTCAAGATGACTGACCAGGTTTAAAAGCTGATTTCTACCTGTTCCTTAATGTTTGTTTAGTAAATGGCTTTATGTGTGTAAGAATTTGGTCTGACATTTCTTTTGTTATAATCTAGTATTGAGACTGCGGGGGACTGCTGACCCTCACCACATCAAACTCCACTGGCTACTACCATTCCCAACCAAAAGAACCTGTATTACCAAATTAGCTTGAGTCGGTTCATGACAAGAAAGGAATTAAAAGTCTTTTTAAAAAGAAAACTATAGATTACTTCTTCATGAAAAAAATAATGCCATAAGTATACATAAAGAAATTTTCATATTCAATTTTAAGGAGGTCACAGTCCTGCCCAGATTCTGTCTTAGACTTCTAGATCTGCTACCAACCGGTAAGCCCTTGAACCTTTGACATAGTCATGTATTCTTACTTCAGTAGACAGCATGTGAAGTTGAAGGACACAGGTAGAATCTCAGATTCTATGCAATTATACTGGAAGACTTGTGACAGTAGACTTAACAGTGTACTGTAAGAACGGGTGGATTACTGGTCAGAGATTTGCAGCTCTTGCTTTGCTAGCACTCACCAGTGTCTATGCATCCCTGTGGCTGATTGCTGAGCATGGCTGCTAGTAAACAGCTGAGATGTCACGATGGGAAAGTCTCTGCAGAAGTTCCCTATGTTACTTAGGAATTTGGAAAGCAGACATGTGAACAGGGGAGTGACCAAAATCTTCATCTCATGGGAAAATACACAGTAAAGGAGGCAATCCTAGGAAATTAAAAAAATTAAGTTAGACAGGGCAGGAACAGGAGAATGCGGAACTCGTTAATTGGAGATTATGGTTTAATTCAAACGAGACCACCAAGAGAGGCTTTTGAGTAGTTCAATGGGTGACCTTTATGAACAAAAGTTACTGAGAAGGAAAAAATAACTCTGGCATTTTAGAACTAATAGAAGAGAAGTTGGGGGTCTGAAAGCAAATAAAGAGAAAAACATAAAATGATAGTGGCTGAATATGAAATTGAGAGAAAAATAAAAGAAAATGGAAGTACATTTAGAACATATTATTTAGGAAGAAACTACAAGATCTGTTGATCATAAAGCCATAAAGGACAAAAGACAGTTTTCCCATTCATATGAGATAATACAAGTATCCACCTACCAACACCTCATTAATCTTCTAAAAGTACCAACATGTTACCTTTCTGTCCCCAAAGGGGAGAGCCTTATTCTAGAATCTTAGAATAAAGTCTAAATTTCCTACCTTGGAATTTAAGATCTTCTCAAAACTACACTTAAAAATAATTCTGATTGCAGTGTCTTGTAAGATTTGTTCTCCACAACTCAGATGCAAATTTAAAATTAATTTTGTATAGTCCCACCTCAGTCAAGAGCAAGGCTTTCTTGTGCCACCATCACCTTGCTAGGTACTCCACTTTGCATTCAACGGTGGGGAGATTACCAGGGTGGGAGTGCCCTTCCCATCCATGTGGAACACTGTCTATGTGGCATGGATCTGCAGGTACCAGGCCCTGGCAGAGTCACAGGCGCAGGTAAGCTAAGCAGTGCATAGTGTGTGGGCTGATCATGGCCCTGTGTTGGCCTCAGCAAGGCCATGTCCCTCTTTAAGAACTTTTTGTTTCTTTCTTTTACTCTCTCCCGTCATTGGGAGCTCATCTCCTCTTCCCCCAATTTCTGGTTACTTTTTATTTATTTATTTATTGTCTTTTTTCGTGACCGGCAACGGATCGCAACCCTCAGTGTCGCGCCCATACCGGACCA
>NW_007730997.1:42384-54921 GCF_000696425.1 Galeopterus variegatus | reverse complement strand
GCTCCTCGCTCAGCCAGTGAGCCGCTGGTCTGTATGTGGGATCCGAACTCTCGGCGGGAGCACCACCATGCTTCCCAAGCGGCGCACTGTAGCAGTGCGCCACCGGGCCGGCCCTGGTTACTTTTTAAGTCATCCCTCTGAGTCAGGAAACCATCTGTACGTATGACTCTGAATCTTTTCTATCATACCTAATTTACCTAATAGTTGAGTATTTGTAACCATCATGGTTCCTCTGTGGACAGTTCCAGACTGTCATCTAGTCCTGATACCGTTCAAGCTGCAGGAAAGAAGAGACCCCTTCAGCATACGAATGAAAGGAGGAACCCACAAAAATAACCATGAAATAGTATATCACCTTGCCATGAAGTTACTTCATATGTCCCAAATCCTACACATAGTTGATTTATTCTCCAGCAAGAAATATTTCACAGTTTCCTTGACATCTTAGTCTACTTTTGGTGACTAAACCACATTTTTTAGGCTCTCAGCTTTTTCACTGCCTCATTCCCATTACCTCTGTCACCATTCCACTTCCAACTTCAAGCCCTATGGCCCACTCTAAACACTTTTCTCATCACGATCGTCCTCTATTCCAGATATTAAGTGCAGCCACCTGATCACAATGCTGAATGATAAAAGTCCAGCCCTTCTTCACCCCAAAGTCTGCCTTCTCTGTATTTATACCTGAACCGTGAATCCACCACTGCCAGAGAAGAATCACACCACTGAGTCTGATCCCATTAAAAATGTATGGCCTCGAACTCTAACTGTCCAACAATCCTACAATTCTTTTTTAGGCAAATCTCTCTCTTATTCTCCACAGTAAATATTTTTAAACTTCTCCACCTTCCTCAAACCTCTGAACCAGATGCTGCTGACTTCCCTCTCAGCAAATGCCCTGACCTACTGTTCATAAGGAAAATAGAAACATTCAGTGTGGAATTAACTCAATTCCTCCAGCAAACCCACAAACGTTATCTGCTTCTGAATATACATCCATATTCTACCCTTTTTCCCTCTTGCTATAATTATAGAAATTTACATATGTTCTGACACTCTATTATTCTTTTTCATGCATTATTTTTGATAAACAGGAGTTTATCTAAATAAACAAGAGTTTCTGCTTGATGTTGGAGGCTCCCTTTACATTGCCTGGCTAGAAGCTAGCCATGATTGACAGCTCCTCATTCTCCAGTGGGAGAGCCTTCTATTGTTTTCAACTTCCCATAAGGTGTCCAAGTTCTATCCGGCCAGGAATTTGAGACCCATAATAGCTGACAACCAGTTGCAATGCATCTGTCTGTGACTCCCCTGAGTAATGGATACCGAAACCTAGGCTGTATATCACTTGCTCTCTCCATCTAGTACAAAGGAGTAACAATAGGAGAGTTAGAGCTCCTTCCTGAGAGTTTTGCTCCACTGTGGGGCCCACTGTGCCCAGTTGATAACACACCTGTGCAGCTAGTGGAAGGGCAGGTACCTGTGTAACTGCTGGCCCTGCTCTCCATGAGTTCCAACCTGCAGTCAGTGACACTGGCCCTGTAATTTCTAACCCGCCCCCTCCCCATACTAGTTTCCTCTCAATAATATGTAAGCATTCTCTGTATTAGTCTGTTTCTGTCACTCATAACAGAAATACCTGGAACTTGGTAATTTGTAAGAAAACAAAATTTATTGTTTGCAGTTTTGGAGCCTGAGAAATCCAAAGTCCAGGGAACACATCTGATGAAGGGAGAAAATATTTGCAAGTTATGCATCTAATAAGGAATATACAAAGAACTCAAATAATTTAACAGTTAAAAAAAAAAAGTAATCTTATTTTAAAAAATGGGCAGAGGAGCTGAATAGGCATTTCTCAAAGGAAGACATATAAATGACCAAAAGACACATGAAAAAATGCTCAACATCACTCAGAATCAGGGAAATGCAAATCAAAACCACATTGAGATATCATCTCACTCCAGTTAGACTGGCCTTATTAAAAAGACAGAGAATAACAAATGCTTGCAAAGATACAGAGAAAGAGGAACCCTCCCACACTGCTGGTGAGACTGTAAATTAGTGCAGCCATTCTGGAAAACAGTATGGAGTTTCCTCAAACAACTACAGATAGAACTACCATACAATCCAGCAATCCTACTGCTAGGTATATACCCAAAAGAATGGAAATCATCATGTTGAAGGGACATCTGTGCTCCCATGTTCATCGCAGCTCTATTTACAACAGCCAAGAGGTAGGACCAACCTAAATGTCAATCATCAGATGACTAGATAAAGAAAATAAGGTGTGTGTATATAAATGTGTGTATATATACAAATACACACAATGGAATCCTACTCTGCCATTAAAAAAAGAATGAAATTCTGCCATTCTCAGCAACACGGATAAACTTAGATAAAATTGTGTTGAGTGAAATAAGCTTGGCAAAGAAAGATAAATACTGCATGTCCTCACTCATAAGGGGGAGCTAAAAAAAATAAACAAATAAATTTTTAAAAAGAAAGAAAGATTCAATGATCACAATAGTTTAATGAACTTTCTAAAGGAAAGAACAGAACTGAGACCACCAGAGGTGGAAAAGAGCGGGGGGAGGGGCGGGTAGTGAGAAATCAGAAAGAGCCACAAAAAAATGATTACATTGTATCATGTTGAATATAGTAATTTTCCTGATTTGAGCATCACATATTGCACCCGAGTATTGATATTCAATGCTGTACCCCACAGACATGTAAAATCAATCATATTTCAATAAATATAAAAAGATTAAAAATTAAATAAAATGTAAAAGGAAAAGATAAGAACCAGTTTAATAGCAATGGGCAAAGTTTTGTGAAAAATTGCTTGGTCCTAGCAAAACCACATAACAGAACCATCCATGCCAGACTAGTATTAGAAGCAAGGGGCCACATGCCAGGCTTGACTCAAATCTCAGGAGCAGCTTCATGGAAAGGCAGCAGGATCTGCCAAGTGCAATCACATGACAAGGGGCCAAAGCCATGGCGTGGTTGAGACAGAACTGTACAATGAAGTGTCAAAGTCAAGTTGAAAACCAGAGAAGTCAGTAATCACTCCTAGAGCAGAGACAAGAGTAGAGCCCAAGAAAGGCTGGGAGTCAGGAGGTGAAACAGAATTCGGTAGTTATGACTTAAGTGTATGGGTAGTGGCAAGGGGAGGCAGACGAAAAAGGAATAGTCAGTTCTAACACATTTCAGCACATCTTCTCTTCTTTAATCATTGTGCAAAAACAAGTGGGGTCTACTCACTCCAGGGATGCACAAGGTCACTTTGATACTTCCTGCCTTTGATACTACCTGCCGCAATCTGTCCTTATGAGCCCATACTCACTTAGCATCATAGCTGACAGCTCAGACCTTAACACACTCAGAAAAGGGACAAATAAGGGGAGGGTGTTATTACTACTGAGACCCAGCTCATTAGACATGGTCTCCCAGGAGTGCCAAGTTAAAGTAGAGACAGTACATCCTGTGTGACCTTGTAGAACTTTAAGAGATATGATGACCTTTTCCTTGTCTTCTGAACTAAAAATACAAAATCTCAAGTCACTTATATGTGAAATGGGGATAGTGTTAACCCCAGGGAGTTCTTAAGAAGATTAGATGGGTTCACATGTATGAAGCGCTCAGACAGTATCTGGCGCACAATAAGCACTCAGGAGAAGTTAAAAAAATATATAAATAAATGTAAAGCACACTATTCACACTGAGTGTTTCCTAAATCCTTCACATCTGACAACTCCTAAAAAGTAGAGGCATCATCACAAGGGGCAGGAACTAACATCTATGACCTCTCCCTCAATTTTAAGATGTTTATCCAGTGGTGTGGCGAGTCTCACTCTGTGTCTTACCTCCATCCAGATTCTTGGTATCTTGTAACATAGAATTGAAAGTGGCTAAATCTCCGAGAAAGAGGTAGGTGTTTTGCTCATCCTGACACAAAGATCTTACCTCCCCAACTGCAGATTTGATCAACACCAAAGTGACATGAATCAGAAAAGTCACAGCTCAAACCATAATCACAAAAGCAGCTCAAAGTAAGAGAAAACACTAAATGTTAAAGAGTAATAAGAGCCCTGCCCAGTAGAATAAATGGAAGGGCAAATGGGTTGGGCACACTTTTATTTTAAAATTTCTCGGTTTTTAACCCTCCCCAGGGTAGGAGATTAGATAACTGAGTTTAGCAAGCAATTGGACTGATAATATGATTTCCTGGTGTAAGCATAGAAAACCCCCCACACTCGTATACACACTATAGAACTAACTTTGTTTTCCCTTTATAGCTAGCCCTAAATAATTACCTAAGATTGCATCAAAAGCAGACATCCTGTCTCCCCTATACGTTTAACTACATTAACCCTAGCCCTCAGTCAATCAGAGAGGCAGTTGGGACTTTACCCTCTGTGTGCCAGTCGACATCTTCCAAAATAAAAAGCCCATGTGACTTGTTCTCTATCACTGGCATCAGCACTGATTCAATAAGGCGGCAGCTGTCACCCACTCTGATTCTGCCTATACCTATGAGGTAGCACATGGTTCCAGAAGAGATTGTCCATGGAACTGCTGGCAGAAGCTAACTTCATGGTCATTCAAGAGCCCAAGAAGCAGATACTAGCTGATGCTTTTTAACAAATCAATATGCTCCATGATAAATGATTAGTATTCATCTTCAAGCAGTTTAGGGAATGTCATTTACTCAGATTTCTATAGTATTTTGCTCTAACTCCATTATCATTTGGATTTTAGTTTATGTCTGTACAGGTATTTTTCTTTGATTTTACATTTTTCTCACGTGTGCTGTGAACACACACAATGGACTTCAAACCAGAGTATTTGATCTCTCCCTGTGCTTAACTTTCCAGGAAGATGTCACAATTGCCCCTTCATAGTAATCAAAGGGCACTTCTATCTCTTCCTCTGAAAAATCACAGCTCTCAGGTGGGGAGGCAAGGGAAGATGGCACATCTTTCACATCTTTAGTTTAGTTTTGAGAGTGAGAAGAGATGAAAGAAGATAAAAACAGACTTCAAAACAGGCAGAAAACTCCTGTCTTCACAAAGGAAGAAAATGGTGGTATTCAAAACACTACAGAGCAATATAAGCAGTATATCTAACTCCCAAACAAACACAAGACCTTTCACAAAAGAAATCTTGTGACCTGAGACAATAAACCTCTGCACAGTTCAGCAGTTTGTTTTATAGCTAAAATTGTCGAGTTTTGCCTTCGCACACCCACAGTTCTGGAACAGGAAACTTTTCAATACCCATTGTGTTAAAATTATTGCCACCCCATATTGTGCTCAATCCCATTCCACTGAAAGTGGAGGGTGAAGGTAACCTATATTAAGCAACCTAAACTCCCTTCGTAGCAGCTAAAAATTTAAATCAAGAGGGTCTGAAGTTCACATATACAGTCTGTTATGAACTTCTGAGACTTAAGTGAGAGATTTTATATTCCAGGCAAGTAGAAACCACTGATGAATATATGATACAAGTTTTATTTATTTATTTTTTAACTAAGAACTGAAAAAAAAGAAAAGAGTTGATAACTTTTTAAAAAGCTTTCTAAAGAGACAACAGATCTACTGCAGAGAGTTGCAGAGCTGGAGTGTGGAGTTCAGGCAACCGCAGGAGAAGCTGGGACCTAAGTATAAAGCATTAGTATCAGCTGGGAGTGAACATTAGCGAACAGTGGGTAGTAGAGAGGGACAGATTGGGCAGGCGGAGTTTAGTGTCTAGAGAATGTGGTGTCTTGTGGCACAACTGGTAAGGATTGTCATCAGAGGGTTAATTAGGAGGGTTAAGTCCTGCAGGTAGAGGGTGCACTGTAATGGGGTATCTGGGACACTGGTCAACAACAGGCAAAACTGGCAACAAGGAAAGGACCTCAGCTCCTGGACTGCTGTGTGATTTTAGCAACTGAAGAAAAGTGGAGGAGCAAGTCCAAGTTTCGATAAAAATGCAACCGTTACCAACCACCACCAACAATAAGAGATTTGCTGAAAGACTAAGAGGGTTAGTTAGGTCTTGTACTAACAAATTTTGAGAATCATCTTATTCGTGAAGTACTAGCCACCATTTACAGATAAAAAAAAATGGGTACTTGAATTACCTAGTCTTCCCAAATTCTCTCAGCTAGTAAGTACCAGAGCCATATTTACCCAAAGACAGACTCACTTGGGTCCACAATTCTTAAGCATTGTGCTTTATTCTATCATGCTGCAAAGGACAGAGGTACAGGGAACTCACGGAATGGAAAACAAGGTTGTTATCATCATATATTTGTATAGCAGTTTCTACTTACATGCTTTTACACATAAGGAAACACAGCTAACAAGTCTATACCATTCTAGAATATACAAAGCACTTCCATTTTTTGATTCTGAGTGGTCTCAGAATCAAGACAGAAACCTAGATATTAGCTTCAGTGTTCAAGAACTTAACAAAACCAGCAAGGTTCTGTTTAGGACAACTTAAATATTAAGTCATCCTAAAAAACATCTATAAGAATACATAGGAAAAAAATTCTAGACCTTGGACTAGGCAAGGAGTTTTTACTTATGACACCAAAAGCATGAACAATAAAATAAAAAATAGTTAAATTGGTCTTTATCAAAAAATAAAGGAACTATTGATATGTGCAATGACGTAAATGAATCTCAAATGTACTATGCTAAGTGAAAGAAGCCAGATTCAAAGACTACACACTGTATGATTTTATTTATATGACATTCTAGAAAAGGCAAGAACTATCAGGCAAAGAACAGATCAATGGTTGCCAGGGACTGGAGTAGAGGAGGGGTCGACTACAGAGAGGCAGCACAAAGAAATATTTTTGAATGATGAAACTCTTTAGTATCTTGATTGTGGTGGTGGACACTAGACTCTATGTATCTGCAAAGCATACAGCACTATGCCCAACCCCCCAAAAAGAAAAAGTAGTTTACTATAAATTAAAAACATTTAAAACTAAAGAAAAACTTTAAAAAGTGATTATATACATTTACTTTTGCAAACTGAACTCTGTGTGTGTTCACGTGTGCGTGCATGTGTGTGTGTGAGTGTGTAAAGAGAAAGATTTTGCCAAAAGATGAATCTTTTGTGAAAGAAAAGTATGGGAAGCACAGGCCATTCTCTCAGTGTCTTATGCAGAGTAGTCATTCAATATGCATTTGTTAAGCCAAAATGAATAACAAAGATTACTTCATTTGCAAAATATAAATACCAAAATTAAACAATTTATGCCATGCATAATTGTCTCAGTAATGATGCACATTATGATCTTTGAACTTGTACTAGTCTATATATATGTATCTTGGAAAGTTACATAAAGGCAACAAAGTCTGCGCAATTAATGTATTAGCATATTTAAAATTCAGGGTGCCAATGATAATTTTGGTTGTCACTTTAAGTTATAAAGTGGCAATTTAAAAATCATAATAGTGGAAAAGAAGAATAAGGCTTATACATGTTATGTATGATTATAATTTTCTAGACATATTAAAATTCACTTTCATTATAATTGATGAATATGTAATATACAAAATTACTTTAGAACAATGTGGATACAATAAACCATATCAAAAGAATAATATTTCATATGCTGAGTGCATTTTATATTTTATTTTTAATCCAAATTTTTGTAGAATGATTCAATACTACTTTAAAAATTAAACTACTTGTAAAGAATACAAATTATAGCCATTATCATGATTTGTTTTAAAAACAGATTATTACAGTTTAAGCAAGTTTTATGTGAAAGAAATCAACTACAATTCAAAAAGCAAGAGAAAGTATAGAGAAAACAATCTAAGTGTGATATTAGTGGATATGTTTCACTTCTGAACACTGATAAATGTCAAGTAAAATTATCTTTTTAAAGTATAAACTTTTATGAAATTATTTTAATTTTTAGAAATAGCTACGACTGTTAGTACAAAAGCCTAACAGTGATTATTGATATTTACTCTACTGGACAAAAGGATATTACAGTGAAATGAAAAGTGCACACATAGATGGAATTTCAAGCCAGTGTATATTGCCCAAGCTGACCCAGGTTTAATAGGAAGCAAGAATGAGATTAATAAAGAAGCCACTCCTCCATCTCAGAGAATGTAGCAGAAAATAAAATTTAAGGAAAAAAAATCTTACTTTGCAATTATCTACCCCAATTTTAATTTTGCCTTGCAACATGATGTTGAAGTTTGCAAGATATCTAGTGCAGCCTCACATATTAATACTCGTGTTGCTATTTCTTTTGGTAGCAACTTGATAGATATTCCTAATTGAATGGATCAAGGATATAGGACTGTAGGGAAAATGAAGATAAATGGTCAGGGCCTCTCAGATGTTCAGAATCTTGCCAAGCATTTGATGTAAATATGCACGAGCACCCAGGTGTTCCTTGGTTATTGTCTGATGTAATTGTGCATGTGTGCCCAGGTGTTCTTTGGTTGTCTGACTCACACCCAGGTGTCCTGGGTTATCGGACTTAAGTATAAAGGATGAACAGCTCTGATTCACAGAGCCCCCTACCCCCAGGACACCCTTGATGCTGCTGCTGCTGCTGAGGAAGCTGAATACTGAGCTCGCATTGGAATGAATCTGTCAACTCTGTCAACGGCTCCTGGTATCTTTCCCAATTACCTAGCTTGTGACCTGATGTGAGGGGTCTGGTGGCCCAGTTGGGCATGTAAGGGGTCTGCAATCCAGTCTGTACAACAGGTTTGAAGGGTCTGAGTCCTAGGCTGACAAGAACTAACATACAGCATCTTTTTTTTTTGTCCAGAATAATTAGTTCAGAGTTTGCCTATGTGCCAGTAACACATTTTATGGGGATTACTAATATTTTCTTAGGCGTCCAATAAACATTTGTGGTAGGAATGAATCGGACAAAAGTTACATTAACTAATCTAAAATATAGGAATTAAAATATTTGGAGAAAATATTAATTCTTGAGTCATGCATCCAAAAGGATGATAAATTATTTGTAACAGATTGATTGCTATTGGAGCCACAGTATAAATAGAACTTTTCTTCAATAAAGTTTCGTCTAATAAAATTTACATACCTTCTCGCTTTTTTCTAAAAAAGTGGTTGATAGTCATGTTTTTAGACTGCCACAAAAATGCCACCTTTGTGGAAAATCACAGATTATTGATGTTGGTATGTGTAGCACCTAACATAGTAACTGACCCACCCTCGATACTAAGTAAAAGTTTATTGGACTGATAAGAAATGTGAATACATTCTATGTAAAAGGAACAAAATTATGCTCTTAGGACATTATGCTGGAGTCACTTTTAAATAAAATTGATACTTTATTTTGGGGGGGTTTGGAATATTCTTATATATGGCATGTATGAGTAAAAATTTATACAAATTTTCTGATGACAATTTACTGATATTTCTTAAAGACTTAAAAATGTGCAAATGTTTTGATCTAATGTTCTCATCTCTAGGAGTTAATCCCAATAAAAGTATTTAGGATGTACACAAAAATTTGTGTATCTTTTAAATAACAGCAAAAAATATAAAACCATCTTCTAAACATATAATAAAAGGTAATTGGTCAAGTAAATTATAGCAAAATCACACAGTGAAATGCCTTTGAGATCATTAAAAATGAAGCTATTTTTATAGACAAATAATATATATATATACACAATATATATAACTATATGATATTGTTATACCTTAAGTGAAAAGTTTAGTTCAAACTGGAATTAATAGTACAATCTCATTTCTGTGCAAATGTATGTATGTGCATTTATACATAGACAAGTGATACACACTAAGTTGTTAATTACAGTTATCTCTAAATAGATGAATTTTAATTTTCTTTTTTTTCCTATCCAAATTTCATAATTTTTTTGACCTGTATTTGAAATAAGAAAATGCTGTTGAAGTAAGAAAATGCAATCAAAAAAATAAAAAACAGATGCTTGAGACAAGACACTGACAAGGGCACTCAAAACCACAAAAATGACTAGCTTGCACCTCTTCTGACTAACCTGAGTGATTGCTGTTTCCTTACTAGTGCAACTCCAGCCCTGCTATAATCCTTCCACCTACCAGATAAAATGCATTAAGAAATCCAGTCAACAGGCTGTCCCTGGTTCTTGATAGCATCCAACCTAAAATGAGTTTCTACTTTGTAATCCATCCTTAAAATCATCAGTTCAAACCAAACCCGATGAAAAGCTCCTCCCTGCCATACCCCCTGCTGAGGTGCTTTCACAATTACACTTGAATGCATTCTCAGACTCTGCAGTACCAAGCTAAATAAACCCAACCTTGTGACTATGGGTCTGTTCATGGTCATCTTCGGTTGTTTCTTGTGTTGTGATGATGGTGGTTGTGATGGTCGTGAAAGTGGTATTGGTGATGGTGCTGATAATGATTGGTTATGTTGGTAGTGATGGGGGCCGGCCGGGTGGCGCACTGCTATAGTGTGCCGCTTGGGAAGCGCGGCGGCACTCCCGCCGAGGGTTCGGATCCCACATACAGACCGGTTCCCGCTCACTGGCTGAGCAAGGCATGGGAGCAACACCGAGGGCTGCGATCCCGTTGCCGGTCCCGGTCCGGTACGGGGGCGACACTGAGGGTTGCAATTCATTGCTGGACACGGAAAAAGACAAAAAAAAAAAAATGTTGGTAGTGATGGTGTTAGTGGTGACAGTAATGCTGGTGAGGTCATGGTGGTAGAGGTGGTGAGTTTTTTAAACTAGTAGTATCTGAACCCCAAGAAACCAAAGAAAAATGTTGTCTTATACATAGTACAACAACATAATAAGTCCTGTGACTCTCAGCACAGTAGAGGCAAAACAGTGAAGCAATAAGAAATTATATTAGGAGTCAGGAGTTACAGGTTGTAGTCCTGGCTCTGCTGCTAGTTTACTCGGTTATCTTGGGCTAATCTCTCAACCTCTCAGGACCTCACTTAATTCATATGCAAAATAAAGTTTCCTGGATTAACTCTAAAGTAATTTCTTATATCGTGTAGCTTTTCATGTCTGCTTTTTCCAAGTTGTCAAGTCAGAGACCTAGATTAATCATATATAGTCTAGGTCCACTGTCCATTTTTGTAAAGTTTTGTTAGCCTATAGCCACATTCGATTGCACATTGTCTATGGCTGCTTTCACATTATAATGGCAGATTGGAGTGGTTGCAACAGAAACTGTATGGCCCACAAAGCCTAAAATATTTATTGTCTGGTCCTTTACAGAAAAATAGGGTATGTTAAATAGGAGTTTGGCATGTTTGAGACATACCTTAATAGCAGAAGATATACTTCACAGGGCAGGGATTTTAGTCTATTTTTGTTCATTCGTGTATCCTAAGTGCCTATGACAGTGCCCAGTACCTAGTAGATGCCAAATAAATATTAGATGAATGAATGAAACAGAATGAATGGTAGCCTCTGCAAGCCTGCAGTATTTATTCCTCAGCATCTTTCCTGCTGTAGCATGATTTCTATTTGCAGTGGAATTTAAAATACATCAGATTGGAGGGAAGTCTATATATAATACCCATCTACACTATTTTCATATAGCATACCCAACTGTATATAGTTCAAATTGCATAACAGGCTTAGCCTGAAGTGAATTCAGCATGCATTTCAAATGCAGTAGCAGCATATACCATCTGATCCCACCGAGAAGTCAATTATGGATTAATAAAAGTAGATTCATAATTCTAGAAAACACTCCTTCTTTGGTTTAGAAGATATAAAATCAAATAAAAATGGAAAAGAGTGACTACATATTATAATCTTAGTACTAGTATCCATTGTTTTCAAATCTCTAAAAATAAGGTTTATTGATCTTTCTTTTGTTCTGTGTAGGCTCAGTGAACAAAGGTTACCAGCAATGTACCCAAAGTCAAAAACAGGTTTATGTAGCTTGCATTTTTTTTTGGTTTTTTATATACTAGCACATCCAGTAAACTTTTATTTAAGTAAAATTTATTCTCTCTCTCTTTTTTTTACTTGATAAACAAAAATGCATCCGTTATGTTGCATATAAGCCTTTTGGGTTTTTTAAAATTTATTTTGCATGTCATCAAAGATGGTGCAATGATAAATAGCCACTGAATAAGGAGCACAGTCGTCAGAACTCCAGACCTGGTTCAAATTTCCAGACCTACACAGTTGCTAGCTCTGTTGCTCTAAGCACGCTATTTAACTTTACTATGCCTCATTTCCTCATTTTGAAAATGTGGATGATAAAATTAACTTTATATACTTGTTCAGTGCAATAAATAAAATGACATATTTAAAGAACCTAACACCTTTCCCCACACATAGTCTGCATTCAAAAATGACAGTATTTTACCTACTTTGATTATATTATATATTTAAATGATATGTATTATTGTCATAAATCACACAATTATATTGTGGTACTTATAGCATGTCTTTGAGACATTGATTGCAAAAAGGAAGAGCAAAATGTTTTCAAGTATTATCTGATCTGAGTCATTTTTACTTCAGCGTTTAATTTTAATCTTTTGTAAGATCA
>NW_007730997.1:40120-42343 GCF_000696425.1 Galeopterus variegatus | reverse complement strand
TTGATTGCAAAAAGGAAGAGCAAAATGTTTTCAAGTATTATCTGATCTGAGTCATTTTTACTTCAGCGTTTAATTTTAATCTTTTGTAAGATCAGCAACACCCAAAACACTTTTCCAATTATGAGTCTATTTTTCTTTTGAAAAGAAAGTCTGTTGCATTGGTTCACCAGTATTCTCTAATAATGATACCAGAGAGATTTGCTGTTTCCATCTCTCAAAGAGGTCATACAGGGTCAGCATTGCTTCAGGAACTTTACTAAATACAGCCACTCATTCTCAGCTGGGCATAGAGTGGCTGCTACTAAAGTGTGTATGTGAGGACACAGCAAATATGTGTTGATTGATGATATCATTAAAGAATATAGAAAACATTATTTTATTTCATTAAAAAGTATATTATAACATTCTGAGTGTTTACAGAGTCCTGTTCAGAAGATAATTCTCCTTGCTAGTGTAAAGACTACCAGCATCATCTTGAAATTACAAACCATTTTATTTCAAACTTTAAATTCCAAAAGTAGCTGAGTGCCTACTATGTGTATAAGATTGTAGTAAGTGCAGTGGAAAACATAAGGATGAACAATGTAAACTTCTGGAAAGCTAACTCTCTTTTTCCTGTCTGTTTCTACTCCTTGTTTAATACTGGGTCCAACTTGATTGTCCACAAATGACACAGAGTTTGCATATATTGTTTTACGTCTATGTTTTAAAAGTCTTTAAATAGTCTTGGGAATGCCTCAAAAATATCTCAGACATCTGGTGATGTTAGCTTATCGATTTGAGTTTATCAGAAGACCTGAGACACAGTCTGAAAATTCAATACCTCTTCCTGTGCCTAAATTAATGACATTCTTTCTGACCCTTTCTATATTGCCAATGTTGTTAAGGGGAATTATAGTAAAAGACAATGAAGTAAATTCGTATATCAAAGGAAACTAAGAATATTACAGAACAATATTACAGAATCATGGAATTTTTAGGAAAGCAGATGATAAATACAGTCTTCCAGGTACCTAGAACTTACCTTGAATTCTAGAAGAAACTCAAAATGTCATCCTTCCCACACCTTCTAGTCCCCACCAACAAACTCTGAACCTTAGAGAAACATTAACAGTGATCAAGCTTTAAAATAATGACACTTAGAACAAAGTGCTGATGCCAAGAATTTAAACTTTTCCTGTTTGGAGAGAAGACACTTAAATCATTTTATTTCAGGTATCTTGTTCCCCTGGGGCTTGTCCTCATATTGGACCCACCTTGTTTTGATTCTCTCTTATCAAATTTGTTTATATGCTCCTGGGTCTACTTTCTGCTCAGAAGAGGCTCCCTCTTTGGAATATGTTAGACCAGTACTTGGGACCTAGGGAGAATCTAGGAAATCTTGAAGAGATTTCCTTGGAATTTTGACCTTGATGTTTCTCACCATCAGAGTAGTAAAATCAAGAGGACTGAACTTGGGGTATAGGCTTTGGATGAAATGTGCAAGTAGGGGGCACTTTTGTAGGCCTTAGGCCACAAGAACGAAATATAATCATTGCTGTTTATACGTAATCTTAACCTTACAGCTCATCAGTCTTCCACGTGGAGGTGCTAAATCTCCACCATCACCATTTTCATTGAGATTTGCTTGACTTCGCCTTCTACACATAGATACAAGGGAGGTTTCAAAAAGTTCATGCAAGGATTTGTCCTATCTTTCAATTCCATTTTTTCATGAACTTTTTGAAGCACTCTTGTATATTTGGTCACCTAATAGAAGTGGTACAGCCACAGTCTGTGGCTGACTGAGCATTCCAGCATTTGAGTCTTGAACACCTCTCTCAAGCTTTTCCATTCTAGGGGCATGACTAACACACTGCTGAATAAGGTCACATAGATTTAATTTGTTCATTTTGGATGGCAGCAATTTGTATTAGTCAGGGCTCTCCAGAGAAACAGAACCAATAGGGTGTGTGTGTGAGAGAGAGAGAGAGACAGACAGACAGACAGACAGAGACAGATATTTTAAGGAATTGGCTCACATGATTGTGGGAGCTCATAAAACCAAAATCTGTAGGGTGGGCTGGCAGGCTAATGACTTAGGGAAGAGTCAATATTTCTGCTCCAGTCGGAAGGCAGAATTTCCTCTTCCTCCGAGGACGTCTGTATTTTCTTCTCTTAAAACCTTTGGGCCGGCCCGGTGGCGCACTGGATAGTGCGCCGCTTGGGAAGCGCGGCGGCGCT
>NW_007730997.1:16000-40047 GCF_000696425.1 Galeopterus variegatus | reverse complement strand
AGCCACAGTCTGTGGCTGACTGAGCATTCCAGCATTTGAGTCTTGAACACCTCTCTCAAGCCTTTCCATTCTAGGGGCATGACTAACACACTGCTGAATAAGGTCACATAGATTTAATTTGTTCATTTTGGATGGCAGCACTTTGTATTAGTCAGGGCTCTCCAGAGAAACAGAACCAATAGGGTGTGTGTGAGAGAGAGAGAGACAGACAGACAGACAGACAGACAGAGACAGATATTTTAAGGAATTGGCTCACATGATTGTGGGAGCTCATAAAACCAAAATCTGTAGGGTGGGCTGGCAGGCTAATGACTTAGGGAAGAGTCAATATTTCTGCTCCAGTCGGAAGGCAGAATTTCCTCTTCCTCCGGGGACGTCTGTATTTTCTTCTCTTAAAACCTTCCACTTATTAGATGAGTCTCACGCATGTCATGGACAGTAATCTGCTTTACTTACAGCCTTTTGATTTAAGTATTAATCTCATCTAAAAAATACCTTCACAGCAACAGCTAGACTAGTGTTTGAAAATTACCATCTGTAATTAACCTTCTATATTAATTAGCCTCACTAAGCTAAAGATTTAAAATGTATAGTGTAGTGGATTGAATTATGTCCCCCCAAAACTCACTGAAACGTGAATTGTGTCTTCCAAGTTTTATGTATTAGAAACTTAGCCCCCACTAGGACTGTTAAGAGGGTGGGAAATCCTATTATGGTAATTGAAAAGTGGAGCCTTGAAGAGGTGATTGTATTGTAGGACCATGCAGTAGCGAATGGATTAAAAATGGTGGTCAGGGACATGGTTCTGAGGGCTTTTAAAAAAAAAAAGGAGACTTTGTCTTTTTCTCTGCTCTCTCTGCTTCCACCATCTTGCAATGTGAGACCCCTGCATCACTGTCACCACCATCAGATGGACTTTGGACTTCTCAGCCTCAGAAACTGTAAGCAATAAATTTCATTTTCTTTATAAATTACCCAGCTCCACGTATTTTGTTATAAGCAACATAAGACGGACTGATACATACACTTAACCTTTTCTAAACTGAAAAAACATAGACAAGTCCTTTATTTTTACATAAGCTGATAAAAATTTGACAACCTTATCAGGTATCCTATCCAAAAAAACATCTATTCAATTACAATGAAAAGAAATCATTGAAAAAAAATTTATTAATATCTCTGGAAGAGGCAACAGAGGGAAATTACATTCAAAACACAAAGCAATGGTTTTAAGTAGAGTTTCCCAATCTTTTTTGATTATCTCACACAATATCGTAGCTAACTACAGTCTCTAGCTTCTAGGTCCATGTGTTTAAAGTCCTTGAAAACTCTGAAAATTCAGCTTTCACTGCTTCTTTTTTTCACTTTTTTTTTTTCACTTTTTCACAAGTAATCTTCCCCCCCGATTTTCTCTCTACTATTTATAATGTGTCCTTTTGCCTTTGCCAGTTTCCTGCTTCACCCATTATTCAAGCCAGTGTCTGAAAGGTCTGGGAGCCTAGCAGGTACATACAGGAGAGGTGGAGAAGTGGTGGAAGGCTTTTAACACACACATATTAACTTTAAAAAAAAAAATCCTCATTATATAAGCATTTTTTAATTCCCCTGGTGTTGTCATGTTTGGGAGTGGGTGTATTTTTCTATAGATGAATGCTATCCATACTGTATCAAAACCCACTCCTCATTATATAAGCATTTTTTAATTCCCCTGGTGTTGTGATGTTTGGGAGTGGGTGTATTTTTCTATAGATGAATGCTATCCATACTGTATCAAAACCCACCCAACCCATCACTGCTTCATCTACCATCCACTTCTCTTCACAGTTTACGCAACAGCAGTAATACAATACTTTCTACAATTCCTGAACACACCATGTATTTTCTGATCTCTAGCTTTGACGTGCTCTTTCTCTAGTCGTAGCCATCCTTCCTTTCTCATCTTGCCTTGATAGTTACTCACACTAATTTAATACTCAATTCAAATATCACTCTCTGAAGCCTTTACCTACACCCTTAAGCCAAGTTTCTTTCTTCTCTCTGGTTCTGTTTCACCGTGTATACATCACAAATAATGCTTTCCATACTACATTGGAACTATTGTTTTATAAGTCTAATTAGGCAGAATTACTTACTGGCTAGAACGTTATTTTATGCATCTCTGCATTCACAATTTTATTGATCAAAATATTTGGCTCCAAGAGATAGAAATCCAATTCTAATTTAGGCAAAAGGGAAACTACTGGTTCACTAACTGATACCTCCTGGATTAACGTGATCTCAGATTAGTAACTCCAAAGGACAGTGAATCTTTTTCCCCAAACACCCACAGATTAATTCTCCTATAAATCACAGGCTTATCTATGAATTTATCACTATGTCAGGTACTATGATTAGCTCCGCCTAAATCAAATGCCTATCACCATGAGCTCAGGAGACATTGGCTTCATGATTTTTGTCCCACGAGGCCCAAAAAGTAAGAGGCAGAGCTATGTAAGGACAGAGTGTGCAAATACCAAGAGAAAGGATGGGAGATGGCCACACAGTAGGCAGCTGATAACCAGAATAACTAGTTTGCTACTCTGGAACTTTGCACAGTACTTGGTACTAGACAGGTGCTCAATGAAAGTTGTTCACCTATGTTCTAGTAATGCTCTCAGGATCTATAAGCAGATTTACCAACATGTTGTGCTTCCAAAGACAATTACCCTCAGTAATTCACCTCAAATTTCATGATATTAAAATCCAATACTTCATAAACTACCTGTTCCCCAAATATTCCCAACTTATGACTTTAGAAATCTAGCAGTTACACCTCTTTAAAAATAATTTAAAAATCCTACAAATAATCAGGAAGGCCTCTCAAGGTTTAACCACATACACATAAATCTTACATATTAATGTATATATTTATATTTATGCACACACATATACACATACATAAAAAGAGGCCATTCTCATATCAGAGAAATAAATCTTAATAAAGAGTATCCAAGCCATAAACTTGATAAAACTAGCTTTGCAGTCTGTCCTACAAACAACATACCAAAAATGATCTTTTATTTCATACACACGACAAACAGATGTTTTATCAGGAAAAACTTAAGTTCAAAGAAAAAGGTCATTAGTGTTTGGGATACTTTAGGCACTGTTTTGTCTGAAGAGAAAGAAATAAGCAAGATGAAAACAAAAGAACAATTGAATAACAGATAACAGAAGGTAGGCGCTTTTTTCCAGATGTCATATTTAGATCAGTCTTTTATTATTGAAGGACATTGTCTTTGGCAATCAAGTTACAAAAACATCTTTAAAGGTACAATTTTTATGTTTTTAACATTATAATTAAAATAAGTCATTTTATTAATTTTGTTTCCATAAAAGAATCCATTAGCCTTAAAATATCCCCTCATTTTTAATAAAAATCCAAGATTGACACATAATCAGTACAAATAAAAGCATAATCCCTCACAATAACATTTTACAGTCTTTCATTCTCCTTTCATTACCTCTTATCCTTGCAGTTATTCTCAGCAGCATCAGAAACCCAGAAATTGTGCAGAGCAGATATTTTGTCCAAACTTGTCAAAACTAAGCAATAGACACAGTTATGTACAAATAAAGCCATTACTGAATCTGCAGGAGCCAAATGAACTATACAAGGTGTTAATTAATTTTGCATTTGTAACATTTCAGTCATCATTTCCTTGGAAGTAGACACCCACGTGAAGAAAAGAAATGTCGCCACATGTAGCTGTTAGGTACAAAAAATATTCTAATAAACAAATGCAAAACTTTTCTTGGATAACATTTATATTTTCCATTAGCATGTAGCTCCTTTTACAATAAAGTCCACTATTTGTGACAACCTTTCTTTCAGAAATGCGAAGGCTTCCTTGCCGTGAGCATTTCAAATGTTCAGAAATACCAACTGTGATTCAAATGATTTATAAGGTCATCACCCAAGAAAAGCCATGTATACTGAATTTCCAAGCAGCCAAACAGAGGGAAAATGTAAGGAGAAGTGTGTGTGTGTTTGCGTGCGATGGCGTGTGTGTGTGTGTGTGTGTGTGTCTTTGGGGAAGTAGCATCAAGAATGCATAGTGAGACAAAGCAATAATAAATCACAGAAGTGCAAAGTAGAATATTAAAAAATAGACCTTAGTTCCTAGATACATCTTTAGAATTCTATAGAAGGCAGCATACTGCCTCACACATAGTAAGTGCTCAATAATAATTTGTTCAAACTGATTTGACAGGGTATAAGTAAAGTAAATTTAGGTTGGCATGTAAAAGGTAAAATATCCATAAATAAAGACTCCCTTTAGGAAAGGACAACTTGATCTACTTTAGTCTTAATACTACTACCAACATTTGCTTAGTACTTACTGTCAATGAGACAGTGGGATAGATGCTTTACATAGTAGATCTGATTCAAACTCTGAAGATGTCTTCTGTGGTAGGTATTATTACTGCCCTAATTTACAGTGAAGGAAAGTTGTGACGAACTCACAGTTGCTGTGCCTTTTTCCTGGAATGCTCTTCCCCCAGCTCTTCCCATGGCTGTCTCCTTCTCCTCTGTCATATCCCAGCCGAAATGTCATCACTTCACAGAGGCCTTTGCTGACCACCCCTGCCCCACAGAATTACAGTCCATCCCATTTTCCTCACGGAACTTTCCCAACATGGTATTATTGTCTTTATTTATTTATTTATTTATTTATTCATTCATTCATGATCTATCTCCCCCTTAGCAAACTCATTCCACGAGGATGGTGCATGATAAAAAGAAATGCATTATATATAAAAAATATATATATATTTTTGTAAGTGAATTAGTAAATGTGTCTAATATCACAGATCTAACAAGAGTGAAAGCAGATTCCAAAGAATACTTACAGGACTTCAGACCTGAGCAGCTGAANACTATACAAGGTGTTAATTAATTTTGCATTTGTAACATTTCAGTCATCATTTCCTTGGAAGTAGACACCCACGTGAAGAAAAGAAATGTCGCCACATGTAGCTGTTAGGTACAAAAAATATTCTAATAAACAAATGCAAAACTTTTCTTGGATAACATTTATATTTTCCATTAGCATGTAGCTCCTTTTACAATAAAGTCCACTATTTGTGACAACCTTTCTTTCAGAAATGCGAAGGCTTCCTTGCCGTGAGCATTTCAAATGTTCAGAAATACCAACTGTGATTCAAATGATTTATAAGGTCATCACCCAAGAAAAGCCATGTATACTGAATTTCCAAGCAGCCAAACAGAGGGAAAATGTAAGGAGAAGTGTGTGTGTGTTTGCGTGCGATGGCGTGTGTGTGTGTGTGTGTGTGTGTCTTTGGGGAAGTAGCATCAAGAATGCATAGTGAGACAAAGCAATAATAAATCACAGAAGTGCAAAGTAGAATATTAAAAAATAGACCTTAGTTCCTAGATACATCTTTAGAATTCTATAGAAGGCAGCATACTGCCTCACACATAGTAAGTGCTCAATAATAATTTGTTCAAACTGATTTGACAGGGTATAAGTAAAGTAAATTTAGGTTGGCATGTAAAAGGTAAAATATCCATAAATAAAGACTCCCTTTAGGAAAGGACAACTTGATCTACTTTAGTCTTAATACTACTACCAACATTTGCTTAGTACTTACTGTCAATGAGACAGTGGGATAGATGCTTTACATAGTAGATCTGATTCAAACTCTGAAGATGTCTTCTGTGGTAGGTATTATTACTGCCCTAATTTACAGTGAAGGAAAGTTGTGACGAACTCACAGTTGCTGTGCCTTTTTCCTGGAATGCTCTTCCCCCAGCTCTTCCCATGGCTGTCTCCTTCTCCTCTGTCATATCCCAGCCGAAATGTCATCACTTCACAGAGGCCTTTGCTGACCACCCCTGCCCCACAGAATTACAGTCCATCCCATTTTCCTCACGGAACTTTCCCAACATGGTATTATTGTCTTTATTTATTTATTTATTTATTTATTCATTCATTCATGATCTATCTCCCCCTTAGCAAACTCATTCCACGAGGATGGTGCATGATAAAAAGAAATGCATTACATATAAAAAATATATATATTTTTGTAAGTGAATTAGTAAATGTGTCTAATATCACAGAGCTAACAAGAGTGAAAGCAGATTCCAAAGAATACTTACAGGACTTCAGACCTGAGCAGCTGAATATATAAAAAATATATATATATTTTTGTAAGTGAATTAGTAAATGTGTCTAATATCACAGATCTAACAAGAGTGAAAGCAGATTCCAAAGAATACTTACAGGACTTCAGACCTGAGCAGCTGAATCCCCAACAACGCTGCCTATTAATTTGTTCAATCTTTCCTTTTCTACTGAATGCCTACTATGTTCTAAGCACTCTTCTGAGCAGTGAGAAAGCAATGGCAAACAAGGTGAAAAAAGAACCTGGACTTACAGTGGAATGGGGTTAAAAGACAAATGAACAGTTGCGAAGGATAACTGCTGTAACCAAGGAAGTGCATGAGAGGCAGGTGACTGGGTGCGGGGACAGGCAGTGGTCAAGATATGTTTTCCAGAGGAAATGATGTTTTAAAAATAAGTGAAAGGTCAGTAGAAGTCAGCCACTTGAAGGCACAAGGAGCAGCTGCATGAAAGAGAGAATAATGGAAGATTTTTCCAAGTAGAGAGAGTAACATGGGCTGGGGCTCAGAGGTTGCCAAGGACAGGAATGGCAGGAAGTGAGGCCAGTAGACAAGGGCCAGGTTATGACGGGTGCTACAAATGAATTAAAAAGTTAGGAACGTAGGCTAAGAAGAATGGGACAGTATTTAAAGGGAGTAAAAGAATTATATTACAATGGCTTTTTGAGTAGCGAGGCTTGGATGAGAGGGAGGCTGGAGGCAGAAGACCTATCGCAGAGGTCCCGCTTTGAAGTAGTAGTTACCTATGAGTGGGTAATAGCAGGAGGGACAGAAAAAATAAGCACTTTTGAGAGATGTTGTGGAGATATTTAAGATGGAGAATCAACAAGACTGGATTGATTTTATAGAGAAGAAATGAGGAGGAAAGGAAAGAGTAAAAGATAACTTCTAGATACCAATACTGACATAGGAAAAACAGGAGGAAGGCTGGCCAGTGGAACGGGCAGGGGGAGCCGGCGGAGTGGCAGGCATTGAGCGCGGGAGCAGTGTGTCCAGTCGGAGATCTCAGTTAGGCTTCCACATCGACAGACCCAGTATGAAGTTTTATAGGGACCTAGAGTTCAAGGATGAGTTCTGAACTGGAGCTGTAGATTCTGTTTTCATCAGTACATACATGCTTACTGAAGCCTGATGAACAGCATTCGATGGGGAGCATAGAGAAACAGGAGCTTTAAAACCCAAGAAGAACCATCCAGGGGACAAGGAGAAGATGAAGAGGTGTCACGGATACCAAGAAGAGAGGATTCCAGAATGAGGAAAGCCCAGAAAGTCCAAGTGAGTTTTAAAGTGCTTGTGAACTGAATGTAGCCTGAACATTTATAGGAATGAGGCAGAGACCAAAGTCACTGATGTTCTAGGACAGAATGGCCAGTGAGTCGTAGGCTGGATGATGACAGGACGTGAAACAGAGATGAGAACTGTGAGTCTAGTGCTTAAGCCTTTAGTGAATGGAACCTTCGTGTTCATGGATGACACCAAAGCAAAGAGAGAGAGTTTGGCCAGAGGCGTGAGCCTTGCAGGGCAGGAGTTCTTCACTTGGATGGAGGAGAAATGGTGCACCCAGCAATGTGCAATAAAGATGGGCAAACCTGCCTCCCAACCTGGAAACTCTCAGTTGGCCTTGAAAAAGTGTTTCTGATACATGGAACTGCACAAGGCCCTGTTTCATCCCAAGACATAATTTATTCAACTTAGAGTAAGAGACAGAAATGAACTGAGGTAATGTTCTGAAAATGTTTTATATCTTTTTTATATCAGTGTGCTCACTGCTTAAAATATTTCATAAAAAACTCCCACACATCGCAATGCCCCAAATAACAACAGCTGTGGTTGGATGTCCTCACCATCAGTCATCTACACTTGCAAAGAGTGTATTGCATTAGCTCCAAACTTATGAAGGATCTGGGTGGTAAACAAATATCTCTTTTAACTGATTACTATCTCTTAGAGTTCCGAATGTATGTTTCACTCCTTTCCAAAGCACTCAATTTATTAATTAGATTCCAGCAAATACAAGGGTATTTCCCCTGGTCTTGGCTGGTTTCCTTAAAAATAGTCAGATACTCAAAACACCAGATAGTACTCCATAAATATGCATAATTACTGTGTCAATTCTGTTTTTTTAAAAAACTAACAAAGACCAAAAGAAAGTATGATATGGAGATAGAAAAAAGAAAAAAAGAAAAGCTTTAAGCAAAAATGAAATATGAGTGAGTGGTAGGACTGAATTATGAGATATTATGGTAGATCAAAAATTGTTCAAAAACATAGATGAAAATAACATAAATATTTGGATGTGAACTAAAGGAGGAAGGTATATTAAAGATGTGTCAAAATATATGAAAAATCTCCCCAAAAAGCAGATGGGCTAATGTTGATAGCCTCTGCACCAAGTTTATATAATGTGTTTGTCTGTGTGTTTATATGTGCGTACACAATTACGTTAACTTTCTGACAATTTCTGCTATCTGGAAAATAGTGAATTTAGCTAATCAAAACATTCTCAAAGAGGTCTCATGCTCAGATACATTTTTCATGGGTCAATTATTAGATCCTCACTCAGGACCTAAATGAAGCAAGCTAATAATTTGCTGACCTTTCAAAACAATCTTTAAGCAATATTAGTTCAAATTTATTCAGGGAAGAGAGACACTAATTTTCTATAAATAAATATTGAATTCACACACACAAAAAGTATTCAGATACTGAGTATCGATTCATAATAGCATTTCAGTTCACTGAGTGGAAATGCATCTTGGAAACTATAAAAACTATGACTTTCTCACCTTTCACACAGACTTCATCTTTTTCTGGGCATTCGTCTTTCAACCAGAATCTTTAAAAGAGAATTTTATGTTTTAACCTTAGATACTCCATAGTATCAATTAAGTATTTTAAGTAATATTTAGGAGTTGTCTTTTCTACGCAACCATTTTTACCTGATCGCTATAAACACAAGTTTTAACTAAATATTTAAGCTTCTTTTATATTTGCATAAGGTAACGAATTCCAATGTCACTGATTTTTCTTCAGAATCACAGATAAAAACAGAAGAATTAATTCATATATATGAAAACAAATTTTATAGTTACGGTTGATAACATATGAGTGAGTTACTTTTCCCATCATACCCCCATGTCAAGGAGAGACAGGCATTGGGGTTGGGTGGTGCCAAAACCAGAAAGAAATGAGCTCTCTGACCCCTCACATCGATTTTCTCTGCAGTTCCCAGGAAAAGGAGCCTCACAGTGCAACACAAGAGAGTTTATTTGGATCTAGAATTTGCTTTCCACGTATTTCCAAACTTCATTGTCAAATAATCTTAGGCCCACGTGAAAAATCAATGGTGACTCCATACTCCAATCTGAGCTTGATTTAGAATCTTTCAAAACAACCAGTGAGGGTACATTCTAGGACTCTAAGAGGCCTAGAGATCAGTCGCACGGTGATTCTGCTGTCTTCACAGTTTCTCCCTCTAATTCCACCTGCCACCCCCACCCCACAGCTTGGCCCTACTAACAGATTCCTGTTTGGTGCCATGTGTCCAGTCCCAGGTGAAACAATGGCTGGTCCCTGATCTCCCAGATTTTCTTAGTTACATTTGAGGGTGCCCACAGAATGCAGCTTGAGCCAACAGGGCATAAATCAATGTTTCCTTGAGGTAGTTGGGAAGGAAGTTTTGCAGGCCTTGCTAGAGGGGCTAGTTAAGATTGAAAGCTCTCACTCTTTCTTCTGTCAAGGAGGACATCAAATGTGGTACATCTTGTGGTAAAGACACAGCAAGTATAAAAAAGAAAGGATAAACACAGTAAGATGGCAGAAGAGAAAAGAAGAAAGCATACTGGTTGGTCTCTGATGATAACTTGAGCAACTGAACAGATACCAGAAAAATCTTCTGGATGTTTTATTTTATAAGAAGAATAAACACCTACTTATACAGGACTTTTAGGTGGATTTTCTGTTATTTGAAGCTAAATACATTCACAACTGATGGATCTTTTTATTAGTTTCTCACACTGGTCACATCAATTTCAGCACTCTGCTTGTTAGATTGTTTTCCTATTTTTTTTTTTTTTCTTTTCAAGTGTCTGAGCAGTTCCAGACCTTTTCCCTACCTTTACAATACCTTATGGAAAGCAGCACTGAAGATGGGTCCTACCCACTTTAAGAGCTGTTCTTGCACTTTGCCTCTCCCAGGGCATATGTTCTTGTGTCCAGTGAGGGGGGTCATAACTCCCTACTTCATTTAAAATGGGTTTGCTGGTCAGGCCCCACATTAAACAGACAGCTACAACAATTTGGGGCCATAGAATTCTGGAATTCAGAACACTAGAATTTTGAAAACATATATTCCATTCTTTGCAACAATGTAAAAATTTTTCTTTCAGGGGAAGATACACACAAATATTGGCATAGCTTATTAACAGCAAGAGTTAATAGAACCATTATACATTTATCTTTTCTCCAGAAGAGAAGAAAAATCATTGCCTATAAGTTCAGAGTTTGAAGGAGCCTCAGTACTCTGAAGGGCAATTTAGTCAAAGAAGTAAAATCAGTCTCTCCATCAAGGAGGCAAAAAGGAAGAGCCATGACATTGAGAGAATTGGTTTCATTAAGGCAAGAGGTAAAGATGTTCAAAGTTGCAGGGGGTCTGGAGAAGGTGCAGAGCAAAGAGGAGAACTGTGATGGGAGAGAAGCGGCAGAGAGCAGGATGCCCTCACGTTAGGTTAGGATGAGAGGCAGCTGGCTCAGAGGCCTCTGGGAAGCCAGTGGAGGTCTCAGGGGTGTGAGAGTCTGGGGGTGCTGTGCACATGCTGGGGCATGAGCAGAGGCCTGGTGACAGATCCCTTCTTCTACTCTCTAAGGTTAATGAAAGTCCTGGGGGGAAATCTTAGCATGGAATATGATCATTTCTCCTGTATCCCCCAGTGCCTAATAAACCTGCAGTAAGTGTGCTGATAAGCATAAGTGCTATGTCCTAGTTTTGTTTTATTCCTCCCACCAGGTAAGTGCCTATTTTGCAAGCCTACTATACAGAATAAAAAGCATCTCCATCCAGGCAGATGTCTTGAATTGCTTCTTAATTTAATTTAATTTAATTATTCATTCATTCATTCATTTTAGCATTTTGTAGGTTTTTAACTATATAAGTACAAAGAAGAAAATAGAAATGAGCATGATCCCACCATCTGGATAGCCATAGAGAAAATTCAAAAGGTATAAAATGAAATTACAAATTTCTCTACCTTCTCTGTCTCTCACGCAAATGGTAACCATTGTTAATAGCTTATTGTATTTTTATCCAAACTTATTCCTCTCTAAAAAAAAGGCAATTTATACATCTAGATATGTTCTTTAATTTTATCTAGAGAATGCCAACTTGCTCATCAGCTTTCTACAGTATGTACATATACCCTCAACCGGTCATCCAAACACAAGCATTGCAAGGTCTCATTAGACAATATAACCATCCCAAATTATCTATGTTCTCGGAAAGTTAGTTAAATAAAATATTAATTTGAAAAAGGTAAAATTTATTATCAACTTGGCATAATCTTAATTTCTATGCTTACATCAAGCAAGACATGAGATGACTACAGATTGAACATATTTATTGCCTTCACCATTCACTAAATCATTTTCATTTCATTCCTTTGTGGACCTAAGATGTGACAACCAATGGCCACTAACATCACAAGACAGACAACCAGGAATTGTGTTACCTCCTGATGGAAGTACACAACACTACCTCAACCAACCCAATATATGGACCTGATTTTTTTTTTTTTTTTGTGACCAATAAGGGGATCATAACCCTTGGCTTGGTGTCATCTGCACCACGCTCAGACAGTGAGTGTACCGGCCATCCCAATATAGGATCCGAACCCACGGCCTTGGCACCACCAGCACTGCACTCTCCCGAGTGAGCCACGGGGCCAGCCCTGAACCTGATTTTGACTGAACCAAACAAACCATAAAAGAAATGAGACAATCAAAGAAATTGGAACATTGGCTATTACCTGATGATTTTTAAGAAAAATTTTAGCTGTGGTTATGGTACTATTTTTTTCCCAAAGGAGTGTTTTTCCTTTTTAAATACATACTGAAGTACTTATATAAAATGATATGATGTCTGGAATTTGTTTCTAAACACTCTAGGGGGAAGAAGGAAGTAAGTGAAAGCATAAAGAGAATAAGATTGGTCACGATTTCAAAATAGTTGACACTGAGTGACAGCTGCATGGGAGTTAATGCTGTATTACTTTCACGTATGTTTGAAATTTTCCACAGTAAAAAGTTTAAGATAAAATGAACATACAAAAAATATTGTAATGAAATAATCACAGGTCAAATAAAAATTAAAAATTTATTCAAAAAAAATAGTTATTTTGCTGTTATATGCTGGGTTATTATTTTTTACCCCAAAGATACCTTTTAGAACTTATAGCAGCAAAGCTGCGTAAAGTCTATTTTTAAAAATTAAATAAACATAAATCTTTATAGCATTTATTCTAGCTTCCTACTGTTTCTCTCTTTTTTTTTTACTATCAGTTCACAGTAGTGGGATATTAGAAAGAGACAATCAAAAGAATTTGGAGTGGTGCTGTGATCTGAGCACACTGACTCCTTGGTGAAAAGAATTAAATTAAGTGAAAGTAACATTAAAAGATTATTTTTTTGCCAGGTCATTACTAGAAAAAGAGATGTGAGACTAATCAGGGGTAATGGCAAGAAACCAAGAACTCTGAAGAGTAGGTGTTAAAGGAGGTCTGAGATAAAGCTGAAATAACTCTAGTAATTTATGTAGATGATACAATGAAGCTAAGAATAGGGAATGTGTGTGTAATGGAGTCAGGTTAATTAGAAGGAGGAAAATGATTTCAGAAGAGCACACTAAGTTCAAAATTGGAAGTAAAACTAAAGAAAGTAGAAATGTAGACATCTTAGGAGGAGAAAACTCTGAGAAAAAAAATCAAATGTTAACGGTATTGGAAATTTTGAAAGATGAGNGAGAAGAAAAATGCCAAGCTGTCCTGCAAATACAAAGGTTTGAAGGATGACTTACAGGCAGACAGAACCTATTTCTGAACTCTTAAGGCTGAGGGTGGATGAATGGGCCAAAATGCCATTGTGTGAAATACTAAATGACCTCTCTGGAGTTTAGACACATTTCAAAATCTCCTTGGTCCCTCTAAGATAGCATATGCTCCACCAATGGAGGATAATAATTCTACAGAACATAATCCAATCACCTCCGAACTTTCAAATTGTGTGTTGCAGCTAATAGAAGTATTGATTCAATTGTCAGAGTCACAATGCAATTTTTCATTGTACAGAAGCCTGGATGGTGAGAAGTATAAAGCAGAGCAAAAATGGGTAATGCACATTTTTTCTTGATTGTGTCATGAATATAGGGAAAACTCACTCTGCTCCTCACATACACAGATCCACAGACCTATCAACCCACGGACACTCAACACAGACTCAACCCTACGTTCAACTCATCAGCTCTAGATAGTGAGGCTACACAGTTCAGTGACAACGAGTATGCCTTTGAATTCAGGCAGACCTCAAATCCTGTCCTAATTCCACCAGCTACGTGCTGTATTTTTTGCAATCATAATCCTTAACCTCTCACCTAGTCAGTAAGACGGTTATAAGGATTGGATGAGATGACAACTACGAAGTGCTTAGCCTAGATTCTGGCACATACTAATTGGTCATGGTGGTTATTCTTCTTAGACTGCTGTAAAAAAGGAGTAGTCTCCGATGGACCCTGAAACTTGGTGAAGGATTACTAGGCAAACCTCAAAATAGCAGCTATTGAAGCCAATGGTATATATCTCAGCAACCTTTAATGTCCCTATCTTGGTGACATCAAAAATGCTTCTTGGGGAGATATCACTGGAGATAATATTAACCACATTTTCAAAAGAAAGAGAGATTTACCAAAATGGTGTGATTTGGGGATCATCCAAACTATTCTCCTGTCAGTCTGCCATATTGTCTGAAATTCTCCCATCAAGGATTAATTCCCTTGGGGAAAAGGACCCTATAAAAAACGGTGAACTTCTCTAAAATATGGATTATAATGTAGCTTATATATTTATTTTTAACCCCCAGCACCTAGCACAATGTCAGACAAAGAGTATGTGGTTAAAAATTGTTCTTAAAATTTCACTGGATAAATATTTATCACATATATACTATACCTCAGACTCTGTGCAAGGCTTTGGGGAAACAATAGGGAACAAAATAGATGGAGTTCTTGCCCTTTCAGAGCTTACGATCTAGTAAATAAGTACATTAATTCATTAATGACATAACAGTAGGACTGTTTAGAAGTTTGGACCCTGTGAACTTTAACTTTTGTTAATGTTTCACAACTTGGACTTGATAAACCTCCTGCTATAGTTCAGCATAATTGTACTAACTACTCTAAAACACGTAGCAAATGAATATACTGAGCAAAAAGTCCCCAAATTCATTTTTCTTGAAATGCATTGAAAAATGTTCAACACTCCCCTCCTCCCATTCCAGTCTTATTCCATTTCAGACAACTGCTTCACTCATTGAGCCGAATGTTATGATTCTCAGATGCTCTTCAGAATCGTTTTCTAATTTGGAAATATGCTCTTCTCCAGGATGCATTTATGACTGAGTTGCCTAAGCTGAACTTGGAAAAAGGTTAGGCTTAGGCAAAGATAATAAAAATCATTCTGAAACATAAATAGGATGTTACCTCCCCCCCAAAATCATTAAAAGAGTTAAAATCAAAAGAAGAGGACACTCTGTAGAGAGAAAATGTGAAAGCCAATTAAATAGACCAAAAGATGATAGTGTGTCTTCAAAAGAAAACAATGTATCATTTAGAACACACTCAGGGTTATTTAATTCTATGGAGTTTGTGCCTTTTATTGTCTTTAGTGATTTTATAACCCTGTGGAGATGGACATTAACCTGCAGAAAACTGACAATAATGCAAATAGTTCTTGGCTAGAGGCGTGCAAATAAACTCTGTCCATCGGCAATTCAATTAACTTCCCTCTCCCACTGTTGAAGAAGCCAGTTTTGCATCTATTAAGCAAATTTAAACCAGCCTTTCTGATGAGCTTATACATTAGTTGTCTCTTTAGATTCTCCTTTGTACCAACCAGTTTTAACAACTTTTCTAGTTCCTTTGCTAATTAGTGAGTTAAATAAAATGTTGGCATGTATTTATTTTGTATTTGTATGACAGTCACAATTATATCCTCTTTTAACATTAATCCTTTACCAATAGTGTACAGACCGAGTGAAAAATCCTTACTTTATAACTCCCTCTTCATAAGAGAAGTTAAGACTCAGACAAGTTGATCCATAGAAAATGCTATTTGATCTAATAAAAGAATACATTTCCTATGGACATGGATTTGATAAAGCAATCATTTTACCTTCCTGAAAAAAGTATAAAAGAGCATTTCAAAAGTCCTGGAGGAACTATGCCTTGCCTAGTGGAAAAAAATAATCATATTAGCCTCAAACCATCACCACAGGCTTATTTCAAATAACTATGAGGAACTACAGGCATATAAGCCAGTAGGTATGTACTTATTATTGTATAGATCTATTTAGAGATGTTCATCTAGAGAAGTGAATCAAATTTTATTAGTTTGCTGACAGGAATCTCACCTCACTACAAGTTATGCCCATATCTAAGTGTACTTTTCTTACTGCTGGAAGTTATACGGCCCCCATTCTTTTCAGTTCCTCTAATCATGTATTAGAGTCATTCTAAAAGTGGAGCAGCATGACTTTCTTTAATATGCTTATAACATGTGATCTGCTAAAACTAAAATAATTTATGTTGCTGCTAAATTCCCACTGCCATATCATTATTCTTGGGTTGGTTATTGCCAAAATTGGATTTGGCTGATCATTTGAGAATGGCCACGTGACAGGTCTGAGAGGGCGATTCTACCTATAGGAGACAAAGTGTGACAACACCCAAAGACACACGCTTGAGGCCCTGAGTGAAATCAATATACTCGAGTCAGATAAAACTAAGATCAGACTTTTAGAAATGGACTTTTGCAAATACAAAGCATATAATTCCCAGAAGATGCTACTCTGATAGGTCTAAAGATTTGAAATGTATTAAGAAATGAAGATGAACATACATAAGAAGTGAATGTGTGCTTAGATAACAACCACACTTTTCTCATTACATTTAATAGAAGTTCCCAGAAGATGCTACTCTGATAGGTCTAAAGATTTGAAATGTATTAAGAAATGAAGATGAGCATACATAAGAAGTGAATGTGTGCTTAGATAACAACCACACTTT
This sequence comes from Galeopterus variegatus, assembly GCF_000696425.1. NCBI lineage: Eukaryota > Metazoa > Chordata > Mammalia > Dermoptera > Cynocephalidae > Galeopterus > Galeopterus variegatus. The sequence continues at coordinate 23,533 of NW_007730997.1, read as the reverse complement.
TCTCATTACATTTAATAGAATCAAAGCCCCACCAAGAGCTTAGAAGCCCTGTTCACTCCTATCTACATCAAATTCTTTATATAATGAGTAATTTTAATTACTAAATGACTTCCAAGACCCTGCCAGGCATTTGGAAAGCGTATATTTGGAAGTACTTTGCAGTTTTACATAGAACTTCAAAGCATTTCAACAAAAATTTTTAGACAGTGTATTTCAAAAAAACAAAACAAAACAAACCCTAGAATTCAAACCCACCCAGAAAGACAAAGAACTAAAACAAGATTTTCTTACCATTTAAATCATTTTTTAAATAACAAACAGTCAAGATAAACCATAGAAAACTTAGCAAAACCCTCCGAGTACATGGAATAACAAACAACTTTGGCATAAGTCTGTGGAAGGATGGAGGGGAAGGAGTGAGCTCAGGGTTAGGGAGATCTGAGGTGCACACGCCATCAGGTGTGTGAATATGTTGACCTGGACCCAAAATCGAGATCTAAAGCCACAGAAATGGGTGCATTCATAACTGACAGCACATTGCCAAGGAAAGCACAAGAAAAGGAACACTGAAAAGAACATAAAATAAGAAAGTGAGCAGGGCTGGGCAAGCCATATGAGGAGACCGAGAATAACTGAGAAGAAAAGCAGGAGGAAAACAACTCCACAATTCTCCAAAGCCAAGAAAGAGAGCAGATTCAAGGACCATGCAGTGGCAAAGAGGTGACAAAATTATGGGATAATGAAGATCTTTCATTAGAAAATAAAATCTGTTGGGCCGGCCCAGTGGTGCACTGCTGTAGTGCGCCGCTTGGGAAGCGCAGCGGCGCTCCCACTGAGGGTTCAGATCCCACATGCGGACCGGCCGCTCACTGGCTGAGCGAGGTGCGGGAGCAACACCGAGGGTTGCGATCCCATTGCCAGTCCCAGTCCGGTATGGGCGCGACACTGAGGGTTGCGATCCGTTGCCGGTCACGAAAAAAGACAAAAAGGAAAAAAAAAAAAAAGAAAAGAAAATTTGTTACTCTAGTCCTCACTTCCTGAAAGTTAAAGATCATAATTCTGTATGTTTATTCAAAACAATAATATGTCATAAATGTTTCTAGTTTGGGCAAATATATATGAGCACCTGCACACTCCTACTGTAGAAGATCAACTTGAGAGCGCCTGAAGAAGAAAAACGTTCTGTTTCTCTCTTTTCTTCGGTTTTTTTTTTTAAAAGAGATTATTTCAATCAGAAAATAGGAAATTGAGATTAAAATTTAGAGTGCTGCAAGAACTATACATCTAGTGAGAGCGCCTGAAGAAGAAAAACGTTCTGTTTCTCTCTTTTCTTCGGTTTTTTTTTTTAAAGAGATTATTTCAATCAGAAAATAGGAAATTGAGATTAAAATTTAGAGTGCTGCAAGAACTATACATCTAGAGACAAAAACAACATCTTTATTTATAAAACAAATGTAATATATTTGTGTACATTTTATACAATGTTTATAAAAAGATAAAAGACTCCAGATTTATTTGTGGCTAGCAAATAATGAAAGAAAACTAGTTACATGGCAAATGTTTAAAAAGCCACAGATAATTATAAAAAACTGTGGTGGTGGTTGTGGTTGGGAGGGTTGAGGAGCACATTTTTAGAAATAAAACCCAAAAGCTTCTCCTCTACAGCTCGGTAGTATAGAGAGGTGGTTAGCAGCCCTGAACAAAATAAAATCCTGAGGTTTAGACAGGCTACCTGTAGACATTTACAGAGCATTATTTAAACAGACAGCAGGCTCTTGTGCTACTTAGCTGTTGTTTATTTCCAGAATCTTCTTTCCCTGGCCAGGTCACCATATGATCCAAACAGTGCTTGCGCATAATTTTTCTCAAGGCAACTACACAACAGAGAGCTGGAAAGGAAAGTCTCGGTTGAATAGCATTCTCCTGATTTGACAAATGCCCTTTTGCATCCATCTACACACCCTTCTGTAACATTTGCAGATACTGGATTGCGCCAGAGTCTTGACAAAGCTTCAAATGCAGACAGTTTGTCTTTTCTTTCTTTTTAGACTGTGATGGCTGGGAGGGATAGTAGGTGGGGGAATGTGATGGGATGCCACAGTACCACTGTGAGACTGAGAATATTTCCCAAATACAAAACAAGTAAACATCACCAGAGAAAGGATTTCTACAGCGTTGTGCTTGTTAAAAAAACATGCAAAGAACCATGAGGAAAAACTAATAAAGCAACATTCAATTCATTTTCCATATCCTTCCAGGGGGCTAAAATAGTTAAAATAAAACCCCACCACATTTTTAACTACAGACCAATATATCCCATATCTAGTTTTTACGACCCTTCACACAATTTTTGTTCATGCTGAGAACACTAGCCGGCTGGCTGTCTTCTTCCCTAAATTCAGGCCATACAGGAGCCTGGCTCTACTGCAGCCTGCAGAGCCCAGACTCTGGGAACTCAGGAAGGTGAGACTGTTGTCACAAGGTCCTGCCAGTGGCGAGAGCCTTTTGGCCAAGATCAGTGTAGGAAGTGCATTGTACAGAATTCTGCCTTATTTTGACACCCCTGTGTGTGATCCTTAACTTCAGGATGTCATTAGTATGAATACTAAATGGCATGATATTTTAAAATGCTAAAAACATATTTGAATTTAGGACAATGTGGTGCCACAACATTGAGAGAGAAAAAAAAAAAAGCAAGCCCGTGTGATACTCTTGCAGAGTAAATGTGGAACACCAGCACAGTATAATTTAAAGGCAAATATTAATGATTTCACCAACAGCTAATCATTTTACAGACTATTTCATATCAACAATGCTTAGGGTGTGTCTAAGCACATGGCAGTACCACTAAGAAATGTATTTCCCGTTCTCCATCATGATTGCCCTAGGCAACAGATGACACCCCACACCTCCACATCCCAATCTCCTTTCCTCCCAATCCTTGCTAAGACCGCTTGACCATAGCATCTCTTGTACAAGTCCCTTTCCTGTGTACTCACTGGATCCCTGTCCCATTGAGAACACACTTTATATAAGGGGGGGAAAAAACGGGCTTCAAAGACAGAAAGCCATAGCATCAAATACCAATTCTACCACTTAGAAGATCTGCCACTTATCTTTCCAGATGGTATTATCTATCATCTGTTCTGCTGAAAAGTCAAAGCCCAGGGATTCTTCTGGGATGAACAGTGGCCGGTCTCCCTGGCAACTCAGACACTGCTTCCACTCTCCCAGGTGTTGATCTGAGACTAATCCGTACCTTCAGTTTCAGTCCTTGTTAAGGGACTTCTCACTGTGTGCTACAGAGGCCCCTGGGAGACATGCCCAATCAAAGATAAAAACAATAAATCTATTATGAATAGCATTTCTATTTAGCCATAAATAATATACTGAAGAAATGGCTGGCCTCTGTTCTGCTGCCAAGTAATAATGCTACTATTTATGCAGCACTTACATGCCAGTCCCTTTACACACATTATCTCACTTTATCCTATCTAACAAGAACACTAGGAGGGGGTACTATTATTAACCCCATGCTGCAGATGAGGATATCTGTACTCAGAGTTTACATAACTTGTCCAGTGTTAAAAGGCTATCCAGTGTCTGGATCAGGATTCAAATGCAGATATTCTGAATCTTGAGCCTCTATTTTTAACCACCACCCTCTACTAACTCAGACTAATAGTACTGGGCTGACTGAAAAGAAATGCTTTCTCACTGTGCACAGAAAGGAGCTGGAAGAATAGGGAAAACAAGAGAAAAGCAAAGAGGAGAAACAACATTTTATCAAGAAAACTTAATTAAGAGCAGGCATTATGTACAGGTCAGTGTGGTAAATAGCAGGAGACAATGCATAAAGCACTTTAAGGGCTTAAATAGTAGCTAAAGAGAAGACACACCTCCATAATTATATAATTGTCAATATATGATAAAATCTTCCAAATTCTAGTACACAATTGCAATGCTTAGCATACTGTACTGTAATTATTTATCTATACATGCATTTCCCTGTTAGACTGGGAACATGGTCAGAGTGCATTCACCATTGTATCTGCAGAACTAAGCAACATGACTGACACACAGTAGATACTCAAATAATATTGAATTAATGAATGAATGCTTGAGACTCAAATTAATGTTTATGGATGCCAAACATTTAGCGATTTTCAGAGAAGGAAGCAAACTGCAGAGGGCTGAAGCAGTAAAGTACTTCAGGAAATGGGTCTTTACCTGGACCATTGTAGAAAGAATAAAATTTTAATTTTAAATAAGGACTGATTAAAAGATGACAAACTGTCATTTTAACGACATGCCATCTTTTCTCACCTTATCTTGCCAATTCTAGCAGCAAGTACTCAGAAAGGCAATATTTTTTCCTTTTGGAGCTAAGTCAAACAATTCTGGTATCAAAAAGCTGTGAACAAAAGACACAGTACATTTTGGCAAACTATACAAAAGAAAGATGATGAGGTAAAATTAATTAGAAAGTATATTCAAGAAAAAAATCAAGGATTTTTTTTTCAGGAATTATCACTTCACATAAATGCCTAGGAACTTTGTATTATCTGGCAGGAATATTGCAGTATTCCAGCAGCCTCATAGTTTGTATTTCTACTACTCCCTAATTCTAATCAGTATTTAAAGAGTCCCATGGTCCTCTGATTATTGCTTTGAAAAAATGCATTCTCACAAAGAATACACAGTGATGCTTCTTTAGCAACAACATACATTTTCAGAGTTACTCTTAGCAAGGGATATTTAGAATATAACACAACATAATTTATTCCAAACTGAGAAGCACATTCATAACAAGTCATTGTTCTGTATTTCCAATACATCATTTTCCTATTAGATTTTGCTCACATAAGTCCCTTTTAACAAATTCACTAGTACCAGAAATTAGGGTGTATGTGGACATCTTTGGGGGACTTCTCATTAGAAACTACGAAAGAAATATTTAAAATACGTCAAGTATTTAAAATGTTTTTTAAAAACCTAGAATTCTAAAATAAAACCTAAAGAAATTATCCTTCAAAAACAAAAGAGAGATACTTTTTCAAACAAAAACTGAGGGAACTCAATGCCAGAAGATCTATCATGGAAAAGTTATTTAAAGACTGTCTTCACGGGCCGGCCCGGTGGCGCACTGGATAAGTGCGCCGCTTGGGAAGCGCAGCGGCGCTCCCGCCCGAGGGTTCGGATCCCACGTACAGACCGGTTCCCGCTCACTGGCTGAGAGAGGCGCGGGGGCAGCACCGAGGGTTGCAATCCCGTTGCTGGTCCCCGGTCCGGTACGGGGGCAACACTGAGGGTTGCGATCCGTTGCCGGACACGGAAAAAGACAAAAGACAAAAAAAAAAAAAAAAAAAAGACTGTCTTCAGGCAGACGGAAAATTACATAAAGCAGATACTTTTGTCTACATAAAGAAAGGAAGAGAAAAGGAGACCAAATAAATAAAGAAAAATAAATATTTTATTTTTCATAGCATTAATTGATCTAAAGGATAACTATTTGTTTAAAATAATAATGGTAACAGTGTTTTCGGTGATTACAGCTTCTGGATAACTAAAAAGAATAACAGCAGTGTCACAAAAAACTGCAAGGGACAAATTGATAATACTCCATTATAAGGTACTTACACTATACGTGAAATGGAATACTGTTATTTGAACGTGAACTTAGATTAGTTTAAAGTGTATATTGTAAAGTCTAGGACAACCACGAAAAATGTTTGTAAAAGTATGATAAATGCTGAGAAGAAATAAACGGAATTATGTAAATGCTTAATTAAAACCAGATAAAACAGAAAAAGAAACTTCTGGCAACAGATAAAAAACAGTTACAAACATGGCTGATATTAATCCAATTATATCAATAATCACTCTAAATATAAGTGGTTCATGTATATCAATTAAAAGACAGATATTGTCAGAGTGGATTAATAAATAGGACACAACTATATGTTGCATGCAAGAAATTCACTTTACATATAGACTCTGATAGGTTAAATGTTAGGGGATGGAAAAATATATACCATTCTAGCACTAATCAAAAGAAAACTGGAATAGCTTTTTTAATTTGAGACAAAGCAGACTTCAAAATAAGAAAAATTATCATGGATAAAGAGGGGAATGCCTTAATGATAAAGGCATCAATTCTCCAAGAAGACAGAGCAATCCTAAATGCGCATGTACCTCACAACAGAGCATCAAAATATGTGAAGGTGAAAACTGATAGAATTTCAAGGCAAAATAGACAAACCCACTGTTGCAGTTGGAGACTTAAACACCTGTCTTTCAGTAATTGATGGATCAAGCAAGTAGAAAATCAGGAAGTATATAGTTGACTTGAACAGCAATATCAATCAATTTTATCTCATTGACATTTATGGAATATTCCATCCACTAACAGTAGAATATAAATTCTTCTCAGGCTCCAATGAAACATTCAACAAGATAGACCACATTCTGGGCCATAAAACACATCTTAACAAATTTACAAGTATAGAAATCACACAAAGTATCTGTTCAGACCACAATGGTATTAAAACTAGAAACCAATAACACACTGTCCATGGGTATTGATATTCAACTCTGTGCCCCACTACATGAACAATCAATTATGTTTTAATTTTTAAAATGCCAAAATGAAACAAAAAAAGAAAGGTATCTGGAAAATTGTCAAATATTTGAAAATTAAACAACACACTTCTAAATAAAACATGAGTCAATGAAGTCTCAAGAGAAATTAAACAATATTTGAACTAAAGGAAAATGAAAACACAACCTATCAAAATTTAAGGGATTGAGGAAAAGCAGTGCTTAGAATAAAATTGATAGCATTAAATGAACATATGAGAAAAAAAATCTAAAACCATTAACCTAAGCTTCTACCTAAGTAAACTAGAGAAAGAAGAACAACTAAGCCAAGCAAGCAGGAGAGAAGAAATAATAAAAATTAGAGCAGTTCAGTGAAATTGAAAAATAGAAAAACAATACTGAAAATTGGTGAAGACAAAAGCTGATTTTTTGAAAAAGGAGTTTAAAATTTATAAACTTTTTGCCAAGCTAACCAAGATAAAAAGTAAGAAGACACAACCATTAATAGCAGAAATGAATTAAGGGTCATCACTGTGTTCCCATGGACATTAAAAGAATAATAAAGAAACATTATGAACAGCTCTAGATCCACAAACTAATAATTTAGATGAAATGAGCAATTTAAAAGGTACACATTACTAAAATTCACTCAAGGAGAAATAGGCAACATTAGTCCTATATCTATTAAAGAAATTGAATCAATAAACATTATATACTGAATGTTTATGCTCCCTCCACCAAATTCATATGTTAAAGCCCTAACACCAATGTGATGGTATTTGAGATGACACCTTTAGGAGGAAATTAGGGTTAGGTCATGAGGGTGGGGACCTCATGATTGGATTAGTGCCTTATAAGAAGTAACACCAGAAAACTTGTGCATTCTCTCTCTCTCTCTCTCTCTCTCTCTCTCTCTCTCTCTCTCTCTCTCTC
>NW_007730997.1:0-15000 GCF_000696425.1 Galeopterus variegatus | reverse complement strand
ATCTGCCCATCCTCTGCTTTCAGAACTCATGACATTCTGTCACCTGTGACAAATAAAGGCTCAGGAAACATTTTTTTTTTTCAGTTGAACACAGTGCCCTGAAAACTATTCTTATTAATCTGGTAAACAAGACCATGCAACCCAGGCTCTCTCTCTCTCTCTCTCTCTCTCTCTCTCTCTCTCTCTCTCTCCTCTCTCTCTCTCTCTCTTTCTCTCTCTTTCCCTCTCTCTCTCTCTGTCTACCCTGTGAGGACACAGTGAGAAGGCAGTTGTTTGCAAGCCAGGAAGAGAGCCTTCACCAGCAACACTTATACCCTGACCTCAGACTTCCAGCCTCCAGTATCGTGAGAAAATAAATTTCTGTTGTTTTAATTTTATTTTTTTCAAAATATTTTAACATTTACTAGTCATATTTGTTGGGTACAGTGTGTTGTTTCAATACATGCATATACTACGCAAGGATTCCCTTACGGCAGCATACTTTTGTACCCATTAGTCCACCACTTCCACCACCCCCAATCCCAACCTTTGGTAACCATTATTCTACTCTTTACTTCTATGAGAACCACTTTAAAGAGTCCACATATGAGTGATACCACGCAGTATTTGTATTCTTGTGCCTGACTTACTTCACTTAACATGATGGTTTTCAGTTCCATCCACATTGCTGTAAATGATACGATATCTTCTTTTTAATAGCTGAGAGGTATTCCATTGTACATGTATACCAAAGTTTTTTTATCTATTTATCTGTTGATGGACATTTAGATTGATATCATCTCTTGGCTATCGTGAATAGTGCTTAGTATACAGTATTTTGCAAGGCAGCTCTAGTAGTCTAATACAAGAAGTAATGACCTTCCAAAACAGAAAGCACCAGGCCCAGATGATTTCGCCAATCAATTCTACCAAACATCAAAGGAAGAAATGACACCGATTTTCCAAAATCTCTTCCAGAAAATAGAAGCAGAGGGACAATTTCCTAATCCATTCTATGAGACCAGTATTACACTAACACCAAAACTAGATGAAGACATTACAAGAAAAGAAATCTTGAGAACAATGTCTATCACAAACATGGATGCAAAAATCTTCAATGGTAAATTGAATCCAACATTGTATAAAGATAATTATATACCAAGACCAAGTGGGATTTATTCCAAGTATAAAAGGCTTATTAGAATTCAAAAATCTATCAGTGTAATCTACCACATTAACAAACTGATGAAAAATCATATATGATCATATAAATTGACACAGAAAAGCAGACAAAACTCAGCACTGATTCATGATAAAAACTCTCAGAAAACTAGGATTAGAGGCGAACTTCCTCAAATTGATTTTTTAAAAATCTACAAAAACCCTGCAGCTAACATAATACTCAATGGTGAGAAACTGGGCACTTTCTCCCTAAGCTCAGGAATAAGGCAAGGATATCTTTTCTTAACACTCCTATTCAATGTTGTACTAGAAGTCCTAGCTAGTCCAGTAAGACAAGAAACAGAAGTAAAAGATATACCACTATGGACTGAATGTTTATATCCCTCAAAAATTCACATGCTGAAATTCGCACCTCCAAGGTGATGGTAATAGAAGACATGGCCTTTGGGAGGTGATCAGGTCATGCTGGCAGAACCCTCATTTATGGGATTAATTATAAAAGGGGCTCAAAAGACACCCTAGAACCTTCTGCCATGTGAGGTTAAGTGTGAGACAGCTGTCTGTGAGGATGTGAGCCCTCACCAGACACCAAATCTTCCAGGGCCTTGATCTTGAGCTTCCCAGCCTCCAAAACTGTTAGAAATAAATTTCTGTTGTTTATAAACCACTCAGTTTATCGTATTTTTTTACAGCAGCCCAAGTGGACTAAGACATATACAGATGGGAGATAAAGAAATAAAATTATTTCTATTCACAGATGACATGATTGTCTATATTGAAAATCTGAAGAATCAACAAAAAAAACTCCTAGAACTAATAAGTGAGTTTACTGAGGACACAGGATACAAGGTTAATATACAAAAAGCAAATGCTTTCCTATAAAACAATGCATTTGTTTCCTATTGCAGCTGTGACAAATTACCACAAACTTAGTGACTTAAAACAGCACAAATATATTCTCATATATTTGAGGTCAGAAGTATGAAACAGTTTTAGTGAGCTAAAATCAAGGTGTCAGCAAGGCTGCATTCCTTCTGGAGGCTCTAGGGGAGAATACATTTCTTTGCCTTTCTAGCTTCTAGAGGCCACCTACAGCATCTTCAAACCTTTCTCTGATTCTGTGGTTCCTACTTCCATTGTCACATTTCCTTTTCTGACTCTGACTTCTGCTTCCTTCTTATAAGGATCCTAATGACTACATCAGGCTGACTCAAATAATCCATGATAATTTCCCCATCACAAAATCCCTAATCACATCTGCAAAGTCCATTTTGCAATGTAATGCCAAATATTCATAGGTTCTGGTCATTACGACGTGGACATTTTGGGGGGCCATTACTCTGACTACCACAACTATCCAATGAATAATGGGAATTTGAAATTTAAAAAGCAATGTAATTTATATTAGCACCCTGAACAATGAAATATGTGTGAATCTAACAATATGTCACAAAAACTGTATGTGCAAAACTACAAAATTCTGATGAAAGAAATCAAAGAAGACATAAATAAATGGAAAGATATTCCATGTTTATGGATTAGAAGATCCAATATTGTAAAGATGTCAATTCTTCTCAACTTGACCCATAATTCAGTACAATGCCAATTAAAATCTCAACAAGTTATTTTGGAGAAACCAACAAACTGACTCTAAAGTTTATATGGAAAAGCAAAAGGTCCAGCAAAGCCATTACAATACTAAAGAAGAAAAACAAACCTAGAGTACTCACATTATCAAATTTCAAGTCTTACATAAGGCTACAGTAATCAAAACTGTGATATTGGCAAAAGAACAGACCCATAGTTCAATGGAGCAGCAAAGAGGCCCAGAAATAGACACACACAAATATAGTCAACTGATTTTTGGCAAAGGAGCAAAGACAATTCAGTGCAAAAAGGATAGTCTTTTCTAAAAAATGCTGCTGGAACAACTAGACATTCACATGCCAGAAAATAAATCCAGACACAGACCTACATCTTTCACAAAAATTAACTCAAAATGGATCATAGACCTAAGCGTAAAATTCAAAGCTTTAAAATTTCTTGAAAAAAAATAGCAGAAAAATCTACATGACCTTGTGTTTGGTGATGAGATTTTAATTGCCACACCATTAAGCATAATGCATGAAAGGAAAAATTGGTAAGTTGGGCCTTATTTAAAATTAAAAACTTCTCTAAGATGGACACTGTAAGGAGAATGAAAAGAGAAACCATTGATTTGAAGAAAATGTCCCCTCTCCTCTGCTTTCGGGTTTTATTTTCAGTAGTCTCTATTATCCCAGAGATTTAAAAATCACTCTTTTTTGCTTCTAATTCCAAGGCTACGAAAACAAACCAAAAACAAATTATTACTAAACATTTTGTCTGTGTTACACCTGTGAATGTCGGTAAAGTCCCTCAGGAAGCGACCTTCCTAACTACCTGTAGATTGGGATTCTCCTCTGCTTTCGGGTTTTATTTTCAGTAGTCTCTATTATCCCAGAGATTTAAAAATCACTTTTTTGCTTCTAATTCCAAGGCTACGAAAACAAACCAAAAACAAATTATTACTAAACATTTTGTCTGTGTTAACCTGTGAATGTCGGTAAAGTCCCTCAGGAAGCGACCTTCCTAACTACCTGTAGACTGGGATCGTATATGCCATAAATTATGTACTAGATTAAGTTCCCAGGAGGGCTTTGTGGACACTGGTTCTACATATGAAGTATAGCCTTTGTTCCTTAATAATGGGCTTGTCATACCTCAATTAAATGAGATTTATTCTCAAATATGACACTCTAGATATGACCTTGGTCATATAATTTGCCTAATTTTACCCTAGTAAAAGGAAGGACAAATTCTTATTAATCCTATGTAAATATACACATTGCCAGTCACAGTAAAAGGCCTCAGTAAAAAGCTTTTGTTCCTAAATTCTAAAGGATTAATGAGAGCAAACATATTTGCAAAACTCGTATCTGATATGACTTTTGTTCAAAATATATGAAGAACTTTAAACAATAAGATAACAACCCAATTTAAAAATGGGCATAAGATCTGAACAGAAACTTCCCACAGAAGATATACAGATAGTAAGTAAGCGTAAGAAAAGATAATTTGTCATTAGAAAATTGTAATTTTTAAAAAATGAGATACTACTATACGTCTATTAGAAAGACCAAAATCTGAACTGACAATACCAATTGTGAAGATGCAGAGCAACAGAAAGTCTCAATCAGTGCTGTTCAAAATGCAAAATGGTGCAGCTGTTTTGGGTGACCATTTGGCAATTTCTTACAACACTGTAGATAGCCTTACCATGTGATCCAGCAATTGCACTCCTTAGCTTTTATCCAGCTGATTTGAAACCTTACACCCCCACAAAAACCTGCATGTGAATAATTATAGAAGCTTCACTGATAATCACCAAAAGGTAGGAGCAACCACGATGATCTTCAATATGTGAATGTATAGACTGTATTACATCCATAAAACAGAACATTGTTCAGCAATAAAAATAAATAAGTTATTAATTCATAAAAGACATGGATGAATCTTTTTTTTTTTTTTTTACTTTTTGTATGGATGAATCTTAAACACAGTGTTAAGTGGAAGAAATTAGTATTAAAAAAGCTCTATACTGTATAGTTCCAATTTTATGACATTCTGTAAAGAGAAAAACTATGGAAGGGAGGAGGGGGTCAAATAGGTAAGGCATCAGGTATTTTTTCAGAATTGGAAAACTATTCTGTATGATACTGTAATGGTGAATTAAGACATTAAATATTTGTTAAAACCCAGAGAATTCTATAACACAAGAAGTAAACCTTAATGTATGGAAATTTTTAAAAATTCATTTAAAGGTTGGGGGATCACAGGTGGAATTAACTTCCCTGAAGGGGATGGGGGAATAAAGTGTTGAACAAAGTAAGCTGGGGAAGAATAAAGACAGGAGGGACTGTAGCTGTCACTGTCCTCTAGTCGATCAAGTTGTTTCCTATAAAGCAATAGGTTAACAATTCTGGAAACACTATCCATGTATACTGGAACTGAGCAATGATATAAATGGATAATGGATGGTGGGAGCCAAGTGGATTATGGAGTAGGAGGTTAAAGATAAGCAAGGGGTGGAGGCTAGCATGATCCATATGGTAATGAATTAGAGTTGGAGCCATCATTACGAACCAATGTTTACCTTAATAAAGATAGTTACTTATGGAACTATCTTCATTTCTCTCCATATTTCCATACACCAGCACAGTGCATGACACACAATAAGCACTCAATGACTGTGTATAGAGATAAGGAGAGAATGAAGGAAAAATGGAAAGAAGGAAAGGAAAGAGGTAGAAAGATAGTAAGGAAATTTCTAAGGAGGATTAGCACCAGAAAACAGACCCCATTAATCACTATTAATGGTAAACCATTAGAACTGAGTAGGAAAGCTATTGGAATATCAGAATTTCACCAGATCCTCTCAAACAGCACACTATATAGGACTGCATGCTTTCTCCATACCTTCATTGGAAATAGTATTTGAAAAGATCTTGGTAAATTATAGACTGGGCTGCTGATACTACTACTGAGAATTATACTGTTACCGGGTGTCCCTTCCTTCAGAGCCATTCTGAGAAAGACGCTCAGGGAATTCTTGACTAACAACACAAAGTATCATTAACTCTCAGTTTTTCAAACACCAATCACCTGGAGTGTGGATTTGCCAAACCTTTTGGCTGTTTGCTTCAGGTTATTGAATGGCTCATTAGAGGATCAAAAGAAGAAGGTGATGAATCAACCACATCTGTCACTTGTCAGTGCCTGTAGCAAAAACATGTTAGTAAAGAGAATGGAACCATAGACTAAAACATCAACTTCATTTTCATGTCATATGAAATTCTCATTCTCACAGATAATGGAAAATGGGCTCTATTCAGCCCATATTTTTGTAAAACTTAATTTTGGAAATTCCCATACTGCCATCACTCACGATTTTTATGCACACAGGAATACATATTAATGTACACGAGGCATCCTACTTACTCCTAATAGAAGCAAATACATAAATTGTTGCATTGCTAACCAATGACAGGACTGAACATGTACTTTTCAGTCAAGGGTTGTGTCACTGAAACAATATTAGTTGATATAATAGTTCCAAGAATTTTACTTAAATTGAAGAGAGAATTTTTTTAAAAAATAACTATAATATTACGTTTAATTGACATAATCCTTTGTGTAGAAGTCTAAATCCATAATTCAAATTTTTGTTTCTCTTTCTCTCTTTACAAACTGCTATAAAGCTAGGTATTTATAAATCACATCCCTTGACAATTTTTATCTGGCAAGGTCATATTATTAAATTTTTATTCTGTCTGGTGTCATCTATGTAGTACTTGGAAGCATTTATGGCTCCTGTCTATCAGGTCAGTTCAGAGAAGGACCAAATGCTTTGTTTTAATTCTGAAGCCCAAAGTGCACCAATCATTCGAACAAACCTTGTTGCCTATCCAATTTAACAGAGGGAATTAACTCTGTTTCAATGACCGTTGGAAATTAAACTGTGCAATATGGCACATCTCAAAAGCCTATCTACATTGCAAAGATTGTATTGTCATTTTTCATATTACCATTTTTGTAATTTTCCCTGGTCTCTTTCTTGTTTTCTTTGTCAGAAGTCGCTGTTAAAACTTTCACATAGTTAGAAGCCATCTAAGTTTGTGTCAAAACTTCATATTCCAGATTGCTCCATGTTGTTCTATATTAGTGTTTTCTGCTTCATTTCACACCTGCCTGACAAATAGGCTAATGAAAGCACTTTTCCCTTGGACCCTGACAAACAAGGAAATAACAGATTTATTACCTTTTCTTTTTGGTAACTCAAGAGTACAAATGTTATAAATTTCTCTACAGGTGGTCAGTTGTTTACAGCTTTGCTTTCTTATTTGCTACCTTTCCAAAAATATGAATACAGAAATTTGAGTTTGGGGGGGGGGAATAACATGTATTTGCTCTATTTAACTAGGAATAATTTCTTATTTTTAAAAAGGAGAATCCTACAAATAATATGTAAAGCCTCAAAAAAATAAAAATCAATTATAACTGGGGTTTTTCTTGTTAAAGCATTATCACTATTTAAGCCATTTTATTAACATGGCGTGAATGACAGATCACTCGAGCAGCAACTTGAAAACTTTCCGAAGAAGCAGAGCGTCAAAAAGATCAGAAATTATTTGATAGCACAATAAGATACATGCCCACCTCTATTTTTATTTTATATTTTTGAGGGGAGAAAGAAAACTTTATTACTACTCTCCAAGGGGCTTTTCATATCCATGTTTGTCTGTCAATAGGATGACAATAACAGAAGCCTAAAGGTGCAGGAAATCTTCACTATATTAACATAGCCAAATTCTACAAGTTTAGTAAAATAATGGTAGAATCCTGAGATTTTTATTCAAGACTGAAAATATCCTTTTGGGGTGTCTGCTTATTGTTAAATCATGATTCTGGCTTTTTATTCTGACTTCATTTCATTTTTAAGTTTCTAATAAAGTATGATAAACATACAGAAAAGTGCACAGATTATAGTTGTACAATTTAAAACCTTTCCATGAATTTAATACATCCCAATAGCCACCACCCAGGTTGAGAAACAGAACATTGGCAACCCTCAAAAAGCCCCTCTTATGCCCCTCTTCCATCTCTTTTCTCCCCCCACCCCCAAGAGTAGCCACTAAAACCTTTCCATGAATTTAATACATCCCAATAGCCACCACCCAGGTTGAGAAACAGAACACTGGCAACCCTCAAAAAGCCCCTCTTATGCCCCTCTTCCATCTCTTTTCTCCCCCCACCCCCAAGAGTAGCCACTCTCCTGATTTCTAACAACATAGATTAGTTTCGTCAGTGTTTGAAATTTACATAAATGGAATCAAACAATATGTAGTCTTTCAGATCCAGATTCTTTCATTCGACATTGTTATTATTGTGTGTGTGAGATTCATCCCTGCTGTGGCATGTGGCTGCATTTCATTCATCCTAATTGCTATCTAGGCATTTCACTGCACTTACGTACAAGAATCATCCATTCAACTGTTGAGGACATCTGGTTTGTTTCCAATTTAGAGCAATTACAAATAGGTCTGCGATAAACATTCTTGTGTATAAATTTTAATGAATATATGTATTCATTTCTATGTGTCATATACCTAAGAGTGGCATTTCTGGGTCATAGGGCATGAATGTATTCAGCTTTAGAGATACTGACAAACAGGTTTCAAAATACTTCCTAACAATTTCCACTCCTATCAACAGTGTGTGAGTGTTCCAGCTGTCCCACATCTTCAACAACACTTGGCATTTTCTGTCTTTTTCATTTTAGCTCAATCGGTTGTTAAACTCTTACCTAAAACCTCAATGGAAACAGTAAAATGAGAGAAAGAAATATTACTACCTCAAAAATATTTGGTATCATAAAAAATAAAATGAAAATACAAATTGATATTCAATGACTTTTCAACAATAACAATAACAAACTTGCAAAGTATCTTTCCTGTGATCTAAAGAGATGCATTTATAATTCATAAGGGATTATCAAATTAATTGTGTCTTTTAGAGCCACTGCACACATATGTTCCAACATGTAACATAATACTTTGTATGAGTTTGTATATGGTACGGAAAATAAAACCAAAGAAACTAGAACACTACAAATCGACTTCCTTCAAACGTCTTTTCAAATCCTATATTTGGAATAGTCCAAAATTTTTCATTCATTTATTTATTCATTCATTCAACTTTGCTATTACCAGGAGCTGTGCTGGATGCTGGAGATACACAGTCAGATAAGTTATAGTCTCTGCTCCCAAGCTATTTAAGACTAGTTAGCATGAACAAGTAACAATAAGAGTGGAGAGTCGCACGGGTTGTGATGGAAACATGCACACGGTGCTGCTGTTGGAGCACAGAGATATTACTGTGTGTGGGAGAGGAGTCATCCCAAAATACTTCACATTGGTGATGAAATTCAATCCTTTATACACCTGTGAAGGAAAAATTGGAATTATCTCTAACACCAATTTGTGCAGGGATCTTCTAAACTTGGGAGTAGAATGTTCAATACCAATCTGATACTTGAACTCTCTTTACATTATTCCCTCAAGAGCTGGAAATTCCAAGACAGTCAAGTCCAAAATCATTTCTTACAATGAGCCAATGATCTCCTGAAGCTTTCACTCATCTGTCCTGCTTCTACACTTTGAGGTAAGAGGAGACAGATCTAAATACTTTTTTTCTTTAACTTTATATCCTCTCTCCATAAAAGAAAATACCCAATTCCCAAATATACTGAAAGAAATAAATACAAAGTAAAGATAAAAGAATATTGTCCTAAGTAAAGATAATAACAAAAACCCATATGACAAAGACATTCTAGACAATATATTCTAAGAAAATGGCATCACTGTGCTCTGTTTTCTCTTTTCAGGACATTTCCGGCACTTAGGAGAGGAAGAGACAACTGAGGAGGAAAATCACCTTCTAACAAAAGCTAACATCCTCTCCAGGAAGAGGGAAATAGTTCCAAGTCACTAAAGACAAAATAGACATTCTGTAAAAGCAGAATTTGATTGAAAAGGATTACTTAATTCTCATGTGTTCCTGCAATTATTGATATAATGTGTTTTTTAGATAAAGATGTCAAATTACCTTTGTAATACTTTCCAAAATGTAAACTAAAGCTACAGTTCTAGCCAAAAGAGCTGTATTGAATTTTTCCAGGTATATTAACCTTCTGTAGATGTGGCAAGGTCAGAGTTTTTGTTCTAAAAGGAAGAATAAGCAGAAGGGATTTTTGTGTTTCATTCTATTTACTGACATTGAAATTATTTGATGGAGAGATGTTTATTGGAAGACACACAGACAGCACAATTCATGTTTAGGGAGATGGATTTCTTGCAATTGCAAAAGTCGATGGCATTTCACAAATGCTCTCGGCACTCTTTATTGACTTTCTGGATAGATATTTCTACTAATGAAATGAGTCAGTTTCACGAAGCATTGATGACACAGGTAAATGTCAACTTATTTTAAACATTCCCTAATGTCATGATACTTTCAGAATTGGTTTCTGTTGCACACTTTGAAATTATCTTACTTTGCATATTTATAGCTTTTTCCTCAAAAAATATACACTGACACAACAGGTAGGAAATCACCATCTTTAAGGGTTTTGAAAAATTGTTGGGATTTACTTATAAATTAAATAAATATACGTATAAGTAAATAGAAAATTATACCTCTGAATCATAAGGAGTTCAGGATGTAATGAATTACCCTTTATGTCACACACAATTATGTGGGAAAAAGATTCTGTGTAATATTGTAAAATATTACATCTTTTATAACTTGGATGGGAAAATACAAATTTTAATTAAGGAAATCATATAGAAAGGTCAGTTACCCCCATGAGTTGTGGACATTTTCCTCTTAGGAGAGAGATATTTGATAGAATGAGACCTAGTCTTCACTATCAATAAGGAATACAAAGCAATCTCTCTTCATTGTGATTTTGGAATATTTCTTAAGACTAAAGTGTCTACTTAATGCTTATTTTGTTCAATATTCATTATCACCTACATGGTTATAAACGAATAAACATTAACCAAAATCTTAATAGAACCTAAAAAATGCTTGTTTTTATTCTAAAGTTTGATTTGTGGAATATCATTTCAAAACCATATATCCATGCATCAAAAATAAAAAGTAAGAAAAAGAAGTCGTCAAGCACACATTGAAATTGCATTCTATTGAATAAAACTAATCCTACATGTACCTAAAAAAAAGTACACTTTACAATATCTCTTTCTACATGTATTCTTACTCGTCCCTTTCTTACCCTTTCAATTTTCATAAAGGATTTGGGTTGCTTTTGAATAAAAGTATATAAATAAGCCCAAAACTATTAACTCATCATAAAAGATTTAAAAGGAACTATAGCAGGAGAGCAAAGGAGAAAAATTATATAAAATCTTAACTGGGGAAAAAAGACAACATGTGATTTCAAACCTTAGCTCTAAGTTTCTGTCAATCCAGGACAAAAGACAATGCAATGAATTACATGTCTCTCGTCATCAGGTAGACTATGAACTCATACAGGGAGTTCTGAGCTCTTGGAGAAGTCTGTCGTAACAATTTTTTACAAAGACTTTGAGCAAAGTAATGAACGAAAACTTCAACAGCAGTTTTTGAATGGAACAGAAATGTTTCCTATTACATCAATGTCAGATCAATGATGAAAGTTTAGGATACAATATTTAAAGTGTTCAAAGATAAAACTTCTAAAGAAAACCGGGGAAATATAGCCAAGCTATGTAACTTTTTGGTCTTCAAGCTTATAGTAAAATAGAGGATAAGATGAGAACTTTTTTAATAACAAGTATTTTTAATTATTTCCACTAAAAATAATTTCATGCCACAAGTATGCAATAGTAATAATGTTTTGCCCCACTATATTAAAGTAAAATGGATCATTCAAGAGACACATCATATTCATTCTAAGTCATAAAGAAAATTCTGGAGAAATACATGTACCAGACTAAGACAAAGAAACATAGAAACATAGAAATATCAGTCTAGAGACACTAAAAACAACCAGAGAAACAAAAATACCCTGGACTAAGAAACATACACTATACTACCTTTTGAAGAGCCTCTCTTTCAGCTAGAATTTTGACAGAAGTTCCCCACAAAGATATTTGCTAGAGAAATAAGATGGTCCAGTGGTTAGAGCCCAGTCTCCAGACTATGACTGTAGCCAGACTACCTGGGTTCAATGCCTAAGCATACCACTTTCTAGCTGGAAGTATTGTACAAGTTATTTAACATCTCCAGGATTCTATCCTCTTCAAAATAGTGTTAATCACAGAAAGATCAACCATGTAAGTTGTGTAACACAATACTAGATATCTGATAGGTATCCTCTCAATGTTTGAGATACTCAATGTTCTTTATTGAGAGAAATTAATGTATTCTAGTTATCAGGCATGTACATAAGACAGTATTTCATTTCAAAAGTTAACAGCCGTGACTTTCATCTTTGCCTGAGAAGTGAGTCATCCAACTGCATTATTCTTTATTGGAAGACTGTTTCGCAAACTACACTGAACCTAGGAAAAGGAGTTTATATCTGGAATCCAATTTTTAATCACAGACTTTCAGCTGGGCCACAAGCTTTATAGGATTATATTTATTTGTGATCATTAGCTGATGCATTCACTTCATAGTAAAAAATACTAATGTAGAGAGATTTGTATCATCTGAAATCTTATGAATTCCAAATGTTCAGCTTTGGGATACTTCAGCAATATTTCTTTAGTGTTTTGTAAAGCTCTATAAACCTACTGTATAAAACAGAACTCCAGCCAGTAGTTCCTTTGCTTTAGAGTGCAAAATATACATACTTACAATAAACAAACAAGTAAATTATTAACTTTTCTTTTGAGACTGAGCTTGAAATCTTACTTTCCTATTCATACTGCAAAGGCTGGAATGGATTCCCATTAGTAAATGAAAGAGGTCAGTGTCCAGCATGAACTTCTTCAATAGGAACAAGTCTAAGATTCTACTTGATATAATACATTTTAAGTATACTGACTTTCTTTTACTTTGCTTCCTCTCTTTTTTATGATTTAATCACAGACCTGTGACCATGGTTACTCTTTGTCTTATATTTGATCCTAGAGAAGGAAGTTGAAGAAAATTTTCTTATATCAATGTCACTGGAAAAACTTTCTTCAATAATTAATTAATTCACTCCCTCTACTACCTATTTCTACAAATATTTATTGAATAGTTACTATGTAATTTTTATTTTGCCAAAAGGAGAAAAATCTTATAAAAGCCATCATTTACTGGATACTTCTTATGAGCCAAAATACCTAAAAGATAGATATAGTTATTTTTACTATTTTGTAGATTAAAATTGAGGTCCACGACAATCAAGTTACTTTCCCCAAGTCACCAGGCTGAACTAGGCAAAGCCTGGTGTCGCCTCAGGGCTGTCCAATATCAATACCCACACTCTGAACAACGCTTTCTCTTGTGCTGTCAATGAAATCATAAAAGAAGGGAAGCCAGAGCATAAATACACAATAAAATGGAATATGACTAGAAGTTTCTAACAGCTAAACTTGATATTTAGCAGCCAAGGCATGTTTTAGGGGGAAAAATAGGGCTAGAATATATTCTATTCCTAAGTAGGATCATTCTCATTCAATCTGATACTACACTAAAGTTTAAAAATTACATTTTTAAATTTTTTTGACATGCCTAGCTCATTTTGTTCTGAATCTCCTGTTATTACTGAAGAGCATATCATTGCTTCCTTATCTGAATTAAATTTGGCAAGATATTTTGATTTGGAGCAATAACAATCATGCCAGGGATTTCATGTTTACAGAGAAAAATGGACGAGAAAAAGGTCAGGATTCTTTTTCTTCATGTTCCTTCAGCCTCTGGTCATGGAAAAAGAGGGACCTTTAAGTCCAGATAACAAAATGCTAGGTTTCTAAAGCTGATATTCATTTCAGTTTACATTTTCTTGCTGGAGGTTTGTAGTATGCCTTTACATACATTTGAATTTTTCATCTCAATTTAGAAGCAAGTGATTTAGCATATCTGCCTTATTGAGGGTTTATATTTCAGTTAAAATTTTCTCATCTGGCTCTTCCTGGCTGCTTTTGAAATTGCATTTACTGATTAAGAATAACAGAATGAGTTGCTGGAGGAAGCACACCCCTCCTACCTCAATGCCTGGCTCACCTCAGGGCTCAGGTCCAGAGAAAGCAAGGATAAATATTCCCAGATGCCAAGGAAAAGGCCACAGTGTGTCTATCTCTAGGTTCTCTGTCATTCTGGTTCTATGGTGGCTCACCAAATGGTGTAAGTAAAAAAACAAAATTCTGTAGGTTTCAGCAATGACCATTCTTCATTTTTTAGTAATGTGAAAACAACTCTAAGTATGATACCTGAAATAAAGCATTATTAAAAGAAAAATGAGACCACTTAAAAGGAGAGTGCACAGTGAAACAAAACGTTCTCTAAAACCGTGCACAATCTTAAATGTAAATGCTGACACTTATAGATATTTATCTGTTCCATACATACTCTCCATCTGAAATATATCTTCTGAATGCCAAGGAAAAGGCCACAGTGTGTCTATCTCTAGGTTCTCTGTCATTCTGGTTCTATGGTGGTTCACCAAATGGTGTAAGTAAAAAAAACAAAATTCTGTAGGTTTCAGCAATGACCATTCTTCATTTTTCAGTGATGTGAAAACAACTCTAAGTATGATACCTGAAATAAAGCATTATTAAAAGAAAAATGAGACCACTTAAAAAGAGAGTGCACAGTGAAACAAAACATTCTCTAAAATCGTGCACAATCTTAAATGTAAATGCTGACACTTATAGATATTTATCTGTTCCATACATACTCTCCATCTGAAATATATCTTCTGAATGGTATACCCTGAATTGGCATTAAAGCTCCTGTTCACTGGTTATTAAGCAATGCTGCACCTAGGAAGCCTAGACTTTCTTTAAGCATGTTTCTATTTATTCTTCAAATACAACATTGCCATCTACAGGATATGAAATGACAAAATTCCACCACTTCTTTAAAGGCCTGTTTGCCATCAAATCTAGAAATCACTGAGGTTGAACATGTATGTGTCCAAATTCAGTCCTATTTGATTATCCTGTCAGGTACTGTATTTTACAAATTATCTCATAATCTCACAGCTAACCAAAAAAAGAGGAAAAAAAAAGAAAGAACGCATTAAGTCAACTGCCTAGTGCCACA
>NW_007730996.1:173053-173412 GCF_000696425.1 Galeopterus variegatus | reverse complement strand
CCAGTCCTACTTCCTGAAGTGTTTCTCCTATGTTTTCTTTAAGAAGTTTTATTGTTACAGGTGTATATTTAATTCTTGCATCCATTTCAAGTTGATTTTAGTATATGGTGAGAGGTATGGGTCTAGTTTCATTCTCCTGCATAATGATATCCAGTTCTCCCAGCACCATTTGCTGAAGAGGCAGGCTGTTCCCCAGTGTATAGGCTTGGTGCCTTTGTCAAACATTAGATGGCTGTAGGCATGTGTGTTGATTTTGGGATTTTCCATTCTATTCCTTTGATCACTGTGTCTGTTTTTAATGCCAGTACCATGCTGTTTTGGTTATTATAGTTTTGTAGTATAGTTTAAAGTCAGGTAGT
>NW_007730996.1:149023-171448 GCF_000696425.1 Galeopterus variegatus | reverse complement strand
TATAGTAGTCTCGAATGATTCCTTGTATTTCAGATGTATCAGTTGTAATATCGCCTTTTTCACTTCTAATTTTTGTTATTTGGATCTTCTCTGTTCTGTTTTTTAGTTAGCCATGCTAGTGGTTTGTCAATTTTATTTATCATATCAAGAAACCAACTTTTTGATTTGTTGATCTTTTGTATTATTTTTTGGGTTTCAGTTTCATTAAGTTCTGCTCTGATCTTAATGATTTCTTTCCATCTGCTAACTTTGGGTTTGGATTGTCCTTGTTTTTTTAGTTCTTTAAGTTGAAGTATTAGGTTGTTCACTTGCCATCTTTCCTTTCTTCTGAAGTAAGCAATTAATGTGATAAATTTTCCCCTTAGTACTGCTTTTGCAGTATCCCACAGGTTTTGGTATGATGTATCTTTATTTTCATTATTTTCAATAAATTTTTTGATTTCCTGCTTGATTTCTTCTTGGATCCATAAGTCATTAAGTAGAATGCTGTTTAATTTCCATGTGTTTGTATAGTTTCCAGAATTTCATTTGTTATTGATATCTAATTTTAATCTATTGTGGTCTGAAAAAAATACGTGGGATAATTCCAATTTTTTTGAATTTGTTGAGACTTGATTTGTGACCTAACATGTGATCTATCCTGGAGAATGATCCATGTGCTGATGAGAAGAATGAATCTTCTGAGGCTGTTGGATGGGTTATTCTGTAGATATCTGCCAAGTCCAATTGGTCTAGAGTGTTGTTTAGATCTTGTGTTTCTCTGCTGATTCTTTGCCTAGATGATCTGTCCAATATTGACAGTGGGGTGTTCAGGTCCCCTGCTATTATGGTATTAGTGTCTATTTCCTGCTTTAGGTCTAATAGAGTTTGTTTTATAAATCTGGCTACTCCAACATTGGGTGCATATGTATTTATGATTGTTATGTCTTCTTGATGGACCAATCCTTTTATCATTAGGTAGTAGCCCTCATTTTCTCTTTTTATAGTTTTTAGTTTAAAGTCTGTTATATCAGATATAAGAATAGCTACTCCATCTCGTTTTTCATTTCTGTTTGCATGGTAAGTCTTTTTCCATCCTTTCACTCTTAGTCTATGTGAGTCTTTATAGGTGAGGTGGGTCTCTTGAAGGCAGCATATAGTTGGGTCCTCCTTTTTAATCCAGCCAGCCAGTCTGTTTCTTTTGATTGGGGAATTTAATCATTTTACATTAAGAGTTGTTATTGAAAAGTGTTGATTTAATTCTAGTATTTTATTGATTTTTGTTTCGATGTCTTAAGTGTCTTTTGTTCCTTTCTTTCTGATTTACTATTTGTTTTCTGTATTTGTTGGTTCCTTGGGTTGTAGATAACCTTTTTTTTTTCTTTTTTGGTTTTCTCTTCATTGTTGCCATTTTTATTTTACTAGTGGGTTTTGTTCTTTCTTGAGTATTCGTAGTGGTGATGGTTGTTTTTCAGTTACCAAACCCAGTACTCCCTTGAGAATTTCTTGTAAGGGTGGTCATGTGGTAGTGAACTCCCACAGTTTTTGTTTGTCTGAGAAATATACTATTTGCCCTTCATTTTGGAAGGATAGCCTTGCGGGGTAGAGTATTCTTGGCTGGCAATTTTTTTCTTTTAGTATTTTGAATATATCATCCCATTCTTTTTGGCTTTTAGGGTTTCCAATGAAAAGTGTGATGGTGCTCCCTTATAGGTGACTTGATGCTTCTCTCTTGCAGCTTTTAAGATTCTCTTTTTGTCTTTGAGTTTTGCCAGTTTGACTATAGCATGTCTTGGAGAGGACCTTTTTGGGTTGAATATGTTTGGGGATCTTTGAGCCTCCTGAATCTGAAGATCTGTGTCTTTCCCTATACCTGGGAAGTTTTCTGCTATTATTTCATTGAATGTGTTTTCAATGCCATTTCCTATTTCCTCCCTTTCTGAAATACTCATGTTTCAGATATTTGAATACTTAAGGATGTCTGTT
The DNA here is from genome assembly GCF_000696425.1 of Galeopterus variegatus. NCBI lineage: Eukaryota > Metazoa > Chordata > Mammalia > Dermoptera > Cynocephalidae > Galeopterus > Galeopterus variegatus. The sequence continues at coordinate 169,483 of NW_007730996.1, read as the reverse complement.
ATCTCACTTTGATTTTCTTCAATTTTTTTTTTGTCTTTTTCCGTGTCCGGCAACGGATCGCAACCCTCAGTGTCGCCCCCGTACCGGACCGGGACTGGCAACGGGATCGCAACCCTCGGTGTTGCTCCCGCGCCTCGCTCAGCCAGTGAGCAGGAACCGGTCTGTATGTGGGATCCGAACCCTCGGGCGGGAGCGCCGCCGTGCTTCCCAAGCGGTGCACTATAGCAGTGCGCCACCGGGCCGGCCCCAGATTTTCTTCAATTTTTTAAAATTCTTTTTTCTTTTCTTTTTGCTTTGCCTGCCTGTGTTATTTCAAACAGCCCATCTTCAAGGTCAGAAGTTCTCTCTTCTGCTTCTGCAAGCCTGCTGGTAAAACTCTCAGTTGTGTTTTTTCTTTCATTGAATGAATTCTTCAGCTTGGCAAGCTCTGCTACATTCTTTTTCAGGGCATTGATTTCCATGTAGCTTTCTTCTTTCAGGTCCTGTATACTTTTCTTCATTTCATCATGTTGTCTAGCTAAGTTTTCTTGTATCTCACTTAGTTTCTTAGAATTATCACTCGAAATTCCTTGTCAGACTTTTCAAGGGCTTCTTGTTCTATAGGATCTAGAGCTTGAGAGTTATTGCCCTTTGGTGGTATACTTTCTTGATTTTTCATATTTCTGGTATCTTTCCTTTGATGTTTAGTCATTGTGGCAGGGGATTTTATGGTCTACTCATTTCACCCTTGTGTCTGACCTGGATCCCACAGGGACTGCCAATTCAGCACAGCTGCCTCAGGGCCTGTGGGCTGGTGGCTTGGGCCTCTCTGAGTGGTGGGGACTGGCCTGGGCTTGGGGTCCTGCAGCACAGAGCCTGCCTGTTTGACACAGGTGTCTAAGGGACTGTGGGCCCGGCAGCTCTGGGGCCTCTCTGGGTGGCAGGGACTGGCCTGAGCTGGGGGTCACACAATGTGGCGCCTGCCTGTTCTGTTGCAGGTGGCCAGGGCCCTGTGGGCCCAGCAACCCTCCTGTTTCAATAAGTTTTTTATGACCATCTTAATTTCTTCACTGGACCAAGGGCTGCCCCCTCTACCAGAAGCAGGCAAGAAACAGCACTCCTACACTCCTAAGGCAGGAGCCAAGGGCTGCATACCCTACCCAAAAGCAGGCAAGGAGCATGCCAAAAACACTGCTTCTGCATGGGTGGCTCACAACAGTCACTGCGATAGCCATGGGTGCTGCAAAAGTGGCCTTATGCCTCATCAGGAGCCACAGCCACTGTTCAGGTAGCCTGCCTGACACTCAACTGCACTGACACAAGGAGAGTCACCAGAAACCGGAAAAAGAGAACACTCTCCTCTAAGCCCACTTCCAGAGTAATAGAAGAAGCAACTGCTCTGCCAGATAACCAGACATCAATGTAGAGATACTAGGAATATGAGAACCCAAGAAAATATGACACCACCAAAAAAATATAGTAATTCTCAAATAGCAGACCCTATATAACAGGAAACCCCTGAAATAACTGACAAGGAATTCCAAGCAACAATCTTAAGGAAACTCACTGAGATAGAAGAGGTCTCAGTTAGACAATATAATGAATTGAGAAAAAAAATCCAGGATATGAAGGAGGAAATTCATAAAGAGATTAACACCTTAAAAAAGAATGTAGCCAAAGTCATGGACTTGAAAGCCTCACTCAACAAAACAAAAAAGACAACCAATAGCTTAAGCTGCAGGCTAGAATAAGCACATGAAAGAATTTCAGATCTTGAAGAGAGTCTTCCAGAAATAACCCAGGGAAACAAAAAAATAAAAAGAATTTTTTAAAAATGAAGAAAATCTAAGAGAGCTAGCAGACAACCTTAAGCACACAAACATCCAAATCATGGGTGTTCCAGAAGGGGAGGAGAAAGGAAAAGGAAACCTATTCATTGAAATAATAACAGAAAACTTCCGAGGTACAGGAAGAGACACAGACCTTCAGATCCAGGAGGCTCAAAGATTCCTGTATCAGTACATTTGTGTTGCTTATAACAAAATACTTTGAACTGGGTAATTTATAAATAAAATGGAATTTATTGCTTACAGTTTCTGAGGCTGGGAAGTCCAAAGTCCAGTTGGTGGTGGCAACAGTGACCCAGGGGTCTCACATTGCAAGATGGTGAAAGCAGAGAGAGCAAGAGAGAGAGCTTCTCATTCACTCTCTTTTTAAAACCCTCAGAACCATCCCCTGACCACTATTTTTAATCCATTCCCTACGGCATGATCCTACAATCTAATCACCTCTTCAAGGCTCCACCTTTCAATTACTGTAATAGGATTTCCCACCCTCTCAACAGTGACAGTGGGGACCAAGTTTCTAATATATAAAACTTGGGGACACAATTCAAGTCAGTGAGTTTGGGGGGGACTTAATTCAATCCACTACAATCTCCAAACAGATTCAACCCAAAAATACCTCTCCAAGGCACATCATAGTCAAACTGGCAAAGCTCAAAGACGGAATCTTAAAAAGAAGCAAGAGAAAAGCATCAAGTCACCTGTAAGGGAGCCCCCATCTGACTAACAGCAGACTTCTCAACAGAAACTCTACACGACACAAGAAAGTGGGATGATATATTCAAAATACTAAGAGAAAAAAACTGCCAGCCAAGAACACTATACCCAGCAAAGCTATCCTTCAGACTCGAGGGGAAAATAATGCATTTTCCCGACAAACAAAAACTGTGGGAATTCACCACCACAAAACCAGCCCTGCAAGAAATCCTCAAGGGAGTCCTGCATCTGGAATTCAAAAAACAATAATCACTACCACGAATACACAGAAAGAACAAACCCACTGGCAGAACAAAAATGTGAAGAAGAAAAAGAAAGAAACTAAATCTCACCAACAGAAAAAACCATAATGGTAAGGTAATAATGCACCTACTTCATTTCTGATTTTAGTAATTTTGATCTTTTTTCTTGGTCAATCTAGATAAAGGCTTGCAAAATTTTTTGATGTTTTTAAAGAATCAACTTTTGGTTTTATTGATTTTCTCCATTGTTTTTTAGTTCTCTATTTTATATACTTTTGTTATAATCTTTATTATTTCTACTTATATTTGCCTTTGGTTTTAGTTTGCTCTACATTTTTCTATTTCCTTAAGGTAGAAGTTTAGATTCCTGATTTGAGATTTTTCTTATTTTTAATATAGGTGTTCATAAGTATCAATGTTCTTCTAAGCACTGCATGAGACCTGTGTCCTTTAAATTTTGACATGTTGTGCTTTGATTTTTACCTCAAAGTTCTCTCTGATTTCCCTGTGATTTTTCTTTTTACCCATGGTTTATTTAGAAGAGTGTTGTTTAATTTCCACACTGTATTAGTCCTCTTGTGTTCCTTATAGCAGAATACACGGAATGGGGTGATTTATGAGAAAATGAAATTTATTGCTTACAGTTTCTGAGGCTGGGAAGTCCAAAATCCATCTGGTGGTGGCGACTGTGAGACTGGGGGTCTCATATTACAAGATGATGGAAGTGGAGAGAGCAGAGAGAGAGAGAAAGACAGACTCTTCTCTTCCTTTAAAGCCCTCAGAACCACACCCCCGACCACCATTTTAAATACATTCACTACTGCATGGGCCTACAATCCAATCACCTCTTCAAGGCTCCACCTTTCTATTACCATAATAGGATTCCCACCCTCTTTACAGTTACAGTAGGTATTAAGCTTCAATATATGAAACTTGGGGACACAATTCAAGCTTCGATGAGTTTTGGGGGGACATAATTCAATCCACTACACGCATTTATGCATTTTCTAAATTTCCTTTAAAAAAGGAAGTGCTAATCTGCTGCAAAATTTCCTTTCTGTTCTGTCATTCTGTTATTCTGGTCAGAGAACATATTTTCTATGATAATAGTCTTTTTAAATATATGAAGACTTGTTTTATGGCCCAAAATAAAAATGTATAAATATATAAATATAAATAAATAAATCCCAGTTCTGCTACTTAAAAAAAAATCTTCATTGCCCCATTGGTCATTCAGGAGCATGTTGTTTAATTTTCATGTATTTGTTTCCAAAATTCCTCTTGTTGATTTCTAGTTTTATTCCATTACTTGATATGATGGACCCCAATGTTACACACACAGACACTGCACACAGTGTATACTGCTTATGTGTATATGTACTGCTTGGTGTATATAAATTACACACCTTTCTCCATACTCATGCAAATATTTCAAACCATAAAACTTGCACATATTTTCTTCTTTCATTCTTTTTAAACCAAAAACGATCACTCGATACACATTGCTCAACCCTTGTTTTTTTTTTTTAGTTAGTAAACATATCTTTCTTTATGCTTTATTAAATAACGTATCTATTACTACAGACCTAGCTGTTTAAACAATACACATTTATTATCTCAGTTCTGGTGGTTCTGAAGTTCAGGACTGGTCTTGCTGTAATCTGGTAAGGGACTCACGAGGCTGCAATGAAGATGTCCACCAACCTATGTTCATATCCTGAGTCTTACCTAGAGAAGATCCCCTCCCATGTCCATCCAGGTGGCGGCAGAATGCATCCCCTGTTGTAGGATTGAGAGGCCCAGCTTCTTACTGACTGGCTATTGCCTGATGTTTGCCCTGAAGTCCTAGAGGCCACCTGAAGTTCTCTGCCACCACATGGTGGTTTGCTCAAGTCCAGCTGAAGAGGTATTATCTTTCCAGTCTGCCAAGAACAAAGTCTTATATGACACAACAATCAGAGGAGTGACACTCCATCACCTCTGCCATATTCTATCCAATAGAAGAAGGTCTCACTCTGTTCCACCATTTCTGCCATGTGAGACTCATGGGTCTTTGTCACCACCAAGGCCTTCACCAGATGTGTTTGCTGGACTTTGGACTTCCCAGCCTCAGAAACTCCCAGCCAAGTGTGTGTGAATCAGGGAGCATCCAGCCAGAGAAGAGGAAGATCTGCAGAGACCATGCATCCTGTGGTGCTGGCGTGCGACCCAGCAGGTAGGCCTTGCTGCCACTGCCCAACTCCATCCCCAGCCTGGTCGAGTGCATGGTGACCAGAGAGGCACCTCCCTGGAGAGGCCCAAGACCTGCGGCGACCACGCACCCAAGGCACTAGTGGCCAACTGAGCAGACACTGAGGCAGCAATACCAAATTGGCAGCCCCAGCAGCATCCTAGCCAGACAATAGTGTCAAACCAGTGGACCATGAAATCTGTTATCAGAAGGCCCCCAACAAAGAAAAGCCCTGTACCGGACAGGTTCACTGCAGAATTCTACCAAACCTTCAAAGAGGAATTGATACCAATTCTCTACAAACTATTCCAAAACATTGAAACAGAGGCCATTTTCCCAAACTCATTCTATGAGACAAACATCACCCTGATACCAAAACCAGACAAAGTACAACAAAAAAAGAAAACTATTGGTGAATATCCTTGATAAATATAGATGCAAAAATCCTCAACAAAATACTAGCTAACAGAATACAGCAACACATATGTAAAATTATACACCATGATCAAATGGGATTCATCCCAGGGATGCAAGGTTGGTTCAACATATGCAAATCAATAAATGTGATGTACCACATCAATAAAATCAAAGACAAAAACTAGATGATTATCGCTATAGATGCTGAAAAAGCATTTGAAAAAAGTCAACATTTGTTCATGATAAAGACTCTCTACAAGTTAGGTATAGTTGAAAAGTATCTCAATACAATTAAAGCCATGTTTGATAAGCCCGCTGACAATATCATCCTGAACAGGGAAAGGCTTTTCTCTTAGGAAAAGCAACTAGACAAGGATGCCCACTCTCATCACTCCTATTCAACATAGTGTTGAAAGTACTATCAAGAAAAATCAGAGAAGAGAATGAAATAAAGGCACCTAGATTGGAGAAGAAGAAGACAAACTGTCCCTGTTTGCAGATGACATGATCCTATATATCAAACAGCCTAAAGCCTCTACAAAAAAACTCTTGGAGGTGATAAATGAGTTCAGCACAGTAGCAGGATAAAAAAATCAACACACAAAAAAGCATTTCTATTCACCAATAGTGAACATGCAGAAAGAGAAATCAAGAAAGCCTGCACATTTACAATAGCCACCCAAAAAATAAAATACTCAGGGGACCGGGCCCGTGGCTCACACGGGAGAGTGCGGTGCTGATAACACGAAGGCCATGGGTTCGGATCCCATATAGGGATGGCCGGTTCGCTCACTGGGTGAGCGTGGTGCTGACAACACTAAGTCAAGGGTTAAGATCCCCTTACCGGTCATCTTTTCAAAAAAAATAAATAAATAAAAATAAATAAATAAATAAAATACTTAGGAATTGAGCTAACCAAGGATGTGAAAAATCTCTATAATGAGAACTACAAACCACTCCTGAGAGAAATTAGAGAGGATACAAGAAGATGGAAAGATATCCCATGCTCTTGGATTGGAAGAATCAACATTGTGAAAATGTCCATACTACCCAAAGTGATATACAAATTCAATGCAATCCCCATCAAAACTCCAATGACATTTTTCTCAGAAATGGAAAGAACTATCCAGACATTTATATGGAATAACAAAAGACCATGCATAGCCAAAGCAATGCTGAGGCAAAAAAAATAAAGCTGGAGGCATAACACTACCTGACTTTAAACTATACTACAAAGCTATAATAACCAAAGTAGCATGGTACTGGCATAAAAACAGACACACAGATCAATGGAATAGAATAGAGAACCCAGAAATCAACCCATACACCTACAGCCATTTGATCTTTGATGAAGGCACCAAGTCTACACACTGGGGAACAGACTGCCTCTTCAGCAAATGGTGCTGTGAAAACTGGATATCCATATGCAAGAGAATGGAACTAGACCTATACCTCTCACCATATACCATAATCAACTCAAAATGGATTAAAGAATTAAATATACACCCTGAAACAATAAAAGTCCTTAAAGAAAACATAGGGGAAACACTCCATGAAGTAGGATTGGGCACAGACTTCATGAATATGACTCCAAACGCATGGGCAACCAAAGGAAAAATTTAAAAAAGGGATTATATCAAACTAAAAAGCTTCTGCACAGCAGAAGAAATAATTAACACAATGAAAACACAACCAACAGAGTGTGAGAAAATATTTGCAAAATATACATCTGACAAAGGATTAATATCCAGAATATACAAGGAACTCAAACAAATTTACTGCAAAAAAACAAGGAACCTGATAAAATATGGGCAAAGGAACTGAATAGGCATTTTTCAAAGGAAGCTATATGAATGGCTAACAGATACATGAAAAAATGTTCAACATCACTCAGCATTCGGGAAATGCAAATCAAAAGCACACTGAGATGCCATCTCACTCCAGTTAGGATGTCTAATATCCAAAAGACTGAGAGTGATAAATGCTGACAAGGTTGCAGAGAAAAAGGAACCTTCATACACTATTGGTGGGATGGCAAAATGGTGCAGCCTTTATTGAAAATCGTATGGAGGTTCCTCAAACAATTACAGATAGATCTACCATATGACCCCGCTATTCCAATGCTGGGTATATACCCAGAGGAATGGAAATCATCATGTTGTAGGGATACCTATACTCCCATGTTTATCTCAGCACTATTTACAATAGCCAAGAGTTGGAACCAGCCCAAATGTCCATCATCAAATGAGTGGATAAGGAAACTGTGGTATATCTACACAATGGAATACTACTCTGCTATAAAAAAGAATGAAATACTACCATTAGCAGCAATGTGGTTGGACTTAGAGAAAATTATATTAAGTGAAATAAGTCAGGCACAGACAGAGAAGTACCACATGTTGTTACTTATTTTGGGGAGCTAAAAATAAATAAATAAAGAAACAAATAAATAAATAAATAAACATACATACAAACAAACAGTGGGGGAGGGGGGAAGAAGATACAACAATCACAACAATTCTTTGAACTTAAGATAAGTGAACAGATATGATGTTAATGGGGGAGGGGGAGAGGGGGGTAAAGAGGAATTGGTAAAGAGACATGAGATCAACTACATTGTATATTGATAAAATAAAAAAATTATTGAAACAAGTGAGAATAGAAACACAATATACAAAAACCTATGGGATAATGAAAAAGTCGTATTAGGAAGGAAATTTATAACATTTATAAATTTATAAATACTTACATCAAAAAAGTAGAAAGATTTCAAATAAATAAAGTTGTACATCAAGGAACTAGAAAAACAAGAACAAACCAACCTCAGAATCAGTCAATGGAAATAAATAATAAAGATCGGAGCAGAACTAAACAAAGTAGAGACATGTGTATGTGTATATATATATATATAAAATTGTTTATTTGTCAATTTTGTTCATCTTTTCACAGACACACACAAAAGATCAATGAAATGAAAAGTTGTTTTTTTGAAAAGATGAACAACATTGACGAATCATTAGCTAGACTAATAAGAAAAAAGAGAGATGACTCAAATAAAGAAAATCAAATGAAAAAGGTGACATTACAACTGATACCAGAGAAATACAAAGGTTCATAAGAGACCATTATGAACAACTACACACATATGCACAAAAGATCAATGAAATGAAAAGTTGTTTTTTTGAAAAGATGAACAACATTGACGAATCATTAGCTAGACTAATAAGAAAAAAGAGAGATGACTCAAATAAAGAAAATCAAATGAAAAAGGTGACATTACAACTGATACCAGAGAAATACAAAGGTTCATAAGAGACCATTATGAACAACTACACACATATGCACAAAAGATCAATGAAATGAAAAGTTGTTTTCCATTTGATTCTTCTTTATTTCTCACCTCCTGTGTGACCTTGCACAAATTATTTAACCTCTCTAGATTTTAGTCCTCTGATAATTACAGATAGTGCTTCTCCAAATATTATGTTGTGAGAGCTCAAGTATATAAAGCTTAGCTCAGTGTCTAGCAAAATGCAAGTATTCCATAAATCTTAGCTGTCATTTAAAATTATTTTCCTAAGAATAATTTAATGTCAAATATTTCTGGCTTTTTGGTGTGTTATTTTTATTGTATTGTGGTCAGTCTCATTTACAGGTACATTGATATTTAAAAATGAAAGTCACTGGGAGGATAAATGTTTGTTTTACCAGGGCAAAATTCTTCACTGAGAATAATTTAATGTCAAATATTTCTGGCTTTTTGGTGTGTTATTTTTATTGTATTGTGGTCAGTCTCATTTACAGGTACATTGAGATTTAAAAATGAAAGTCACTGGGAGGATAAATGTTTGTTTTACCAGGGCAAAATTCTTCACTTCAGTGAAATTTATTTATTCGATCTTAACTTTGAAAAAATATTGGGCACATTAGGAACTTTAGCTTAACTTCTTAATGTAATAGTTTGATACTTAATAATTTGTTTTAAATATATTTTCCATATTTATGTGAATATATATATACCTTATATATGTTTATATACATATATATGCACATATATAGTTGATTCTCACTATTCACAGTAGTTATGTTCCATAAGGTCGCTGTGAATGCTGATTAGCAAATACTAAACCATTGTTCGTAGGAGAAATACAGGATTAGGTTTCTGCACACTTCTAGTCACATTTTCATCAACTTATCAACAAATAACTTTATTTTATGTAAGTTTCTGTTTAAAGATACCTTGTTTAGTATATATTGTTGGTCAATTAACATTGAACTTATGGCCAACAGCAGTATATAACTCATGACTGAACAAAGCATGTTAGCTACATCACAGGCTCTTGTACTTAAGAACATTAGGCAGCACTTCAGCACTATACTTGCAGCCATTTTAAACAGCAAAATCATCAGCAAAAAGCACAAAATTATGAAAAACATGGAAAACTAAATGTTCTGCAAAAAGGACACTTATTTACAGTATGAGAACTGAAACAAGAAGGCAGAATGACGCTTGTTTGACCTTAGTTGGGAATGTGCATGTTATGTGACTCAGACTTTTCACTGTCCTGCTCTTGTCCATGAGTGAGTATTGGTTTGGGGGTTACAAATAAATTTTGGTGAGTAGATGTAATTGCAAATATGGAATTGATGAGTAATGAAGATCCAATATATACAGGCAAATGTATACAGACTCATACATAAATACGTTTCTTTAATTGTGGAAATTCCAGGTAGACAAAACAGATCTGGATCTCCACTTGAAACCCATGCTGTATTGGAGGAAAAAATATAGGTTTTTGCCATGCGCGTTAATTTTACAAACCACATTTTCTCATGATACGTTATGTTTTTTAGGTTTTGTTGAACTCAATTTGCTAAAATATTAAGTATTTTTGTGTCTATGTTTATGAGGGATTTTGATTTATAGTTTTCTTTTCTTGTGATGTCTTTGGTTTTGGGGTCAAACTAACTGATTTCACAATATGATTTGGGGCATAATCTCTTCTTTATTTTCTGAAAAAATGTAGAAATTATATAATTTTTTTACTAAAATGTTTGATAGACTTTATCAATAAAGCCATTTGGCCTGGAGTTTTCTTTGTGTGAAGGTAATTACAAATCGAATTTCTTTAATGGTTATGGAGCTACCTAGATTTTCTATTTTTTCTTGTGTCAGTTTGCCAAGGTGTGACTTTTAAAGAATTTGACCATTTCATTTATGTTGCTGAATTTACTGACATAGTACTGTTAATAGTATACCTTTGTTATCTCTTTAATATCCGTGTAATTTATAGTAATGTCCTGTCTTTTATTTCTGACATTTGTAATTTGTGTTTTTCTCCTTTTTTCTTGATTAGTCTTATTAAGGTCTTATTAGTTTTGTTAATCTTTTCAAAGAGCTAACATCTGCTTTGTTGATGTCAGTTTCATTGATTTACTCTATTATAATTTGTTTTATTCTTACTTCCTTCTCTTGCTTCTTAAATGGGTAACAGATCAGGATTTTATACTTTTTTCTTTTCTAATCTAGGCATTTTAAATCTACAAAATTCCCCTAGGGAGCTTCATTATCTACATCCCCCAAATTTTGACATGTATTTTCATTATCACTCAGTTCACAATATTTTCCAACTGTTATTTATTCCTTAAACTATGGGTTATTAAGAAGTAGATAGTTTATTTTCCAAACAATTGGGAGGATTTTCTAGATATTTTATTATTATTGATTTTTTACTTAATGCTGTTGTTTTCAGAGAACATACTCCCTGCTTTAAATCTTTTAAATTTATTGAGATTTGTTTTGTGGCCTAGCATATGGTCTATTTTGGTGAAGGCTGCATGTACACTTGAGAAGAGTGTCTACTCTGCTCTCAGTGAGTGTAATGTTCCGTCAATATTAATGATATCAAGTTGATTGGTAATACTGCTCAAACCTTCCATCTCCTTACTGATTGTTTTCCTACTTGTTTTACCGGTTATTGAGAGAGGGGTGTCAATATCTCCAACAACGATTTTGGTGGTGTCTGTATACCTTCGTCCTCTCAGTGATGGCTTTGTGTATTTCAGTCCTGTGATATTGTGAAGTATATATTTGGTCTTCATCCCTGTTTCCTGACATACAGCCCCTAAAACCCTTGGAATCTACTGAGTGTCTTTTGTATGCTACTCAGATGACTTGTGGCTGAGGGCCCTAAGATAGCTTCGGGGTGGAGGCTGGTACCCTAAAGACCAAGGCATGATTAGAGCTTTGGGACTTTTGTCCCCGCCCCCACCCCCTAGCCTCTGAAGAGGGGAGAAGGGCTGAAGTTTGAGTTGATTGCCAATGACCAAAGATGTAATCAATTATGCCTGTGTAATGAAGTCTCCATAAAAACGAAAAGGACAGGGTTTGGGGAGATTCCAAATAGTTGAACATGAGGAGGTTCCTAGAAGGTGGTGCCTAGAGAGGGCACAGAAGCTCTGTACTCCTGCCCCCATACCTCACCCTGTGTATCTCTTCCATCTGGTTGTTCATCTGTATACTTTAAAATATCCTTTGTAATAAGTTGGTAAACATAAGCAAAGTGTTTCACTGAGTTCGGTGATCTGCCATAGCAAATTAATCAAACCTGGGGTGGGGACTAGTGGTAACCCTAATTTATAGCTGATCAGTCAGAAGCACAGGTATAACAACCTGGGGCTTGCAATGGGTATCTGAAGTAGGGGGATAGTACTGGGGACTGAGCGCTCAACCTGTGGGATCTGATGCTATCTCCAGGTAGATAGTGTCAGGATTGAATTAGAGGACACCCAGCTGGTGTTCACCAGAGAGTCATCTGCTGCAGAGTTGCTTGCATGCTTGGTGTGTGGAGACAATCCCCCACCCGCACATTTAATCACAGAACCGTTCTGTGTTGTGAGAGTAAGGTAGGAGAAAAAAGCTTGCTTTTTCCAGTCAGGACCCTTATTATTAGGTGCATAAATATTTTGGATTCTTGTGTCTTTTTGATTAATTGACCCTGTTGTCATTTTGAAGTGGCTGTCTTTATAGCAGTCATTCTTAGTCTCGAAGTCCAGCATATCTGATATTAAACACAAGAGGGCTCAGCTTTCTTATGTTTAATGCTCGCATATGTTTTTCCATTTAAAATTTTTGTTTGTGTCTTTACAACACAGTGTTATGTAATGGCATTTCTTGTAAACAATGCATATTTGGGTCTTAATTTTATATCCAACCTTAAAATCATTGTCTTCTAATTATAATACTCAGTCTGCTTACATCTAATGCTGATTACTGATATATTTGGATTTTCAGTCTATCACACTGGTGTTTGATTTCTGTTAGTACTGTCTGCTCTTTGTTTCCCTTTTTCTCCTTTCCTCCTCTCGCTTTTCTTGGGCAAATCAACTGTTTCTGAGTAAATCAAGTATTTTTTAATATTTCACTCTGTCTTCTCTGTTGACTTTTTAGCTTTGTCCACGTGTATGTGTGTGCACCTTTTCTTGGGCAAATCAACTGTTTCTGAGTAAATCAAGTATTTCTTAATATTTCACTCTGTCTTCTCTGTTGACTTTTTAGCTTTGTCCACGTGTATGTGTGTGCATATTTGCTCTGGAGATGATTACATGTATCTTTAGAATATCGGAATCTGTGTAGAATGTATTCTAATATTTCACTAACATTTTAAGATTTTTTTTTGTGTTATATTTTCAGTTACTACACTTTCTTACCTAGTATTCTTGTGGTCATATATTTGACTTCTATGTTTTATGAACTCTACATTTTGTATTATTACTTAAATATAAGCTGCAACAGTTTTTAAAGAAATTTAATAATATACTTATAAAAATAGGAATATTTTTAAAAGGTCCTTTATATTTTCTGACCTAATTACTTATTCATTCCTTTCTGAAGAACCAGGATTCTGAGATTATATATATATATTTACTTATATAATATATATATTGCTGAGATCTGACATTCTAAATATATATATACGTTTCTTATAGTGTAGCATTGTGGGGGTCCAGTATCGACTTCTTCACTTTATAACTTGGATCTGGGTTTTGTCTTGGTGGTAAGGGGATAAATCTTAAGATTTCTGGTGAATCATAAATCATAATTTTCTGTTTTGATTTAACAAGTCAGATAATATCAAGTTGCTTCCCCATATTTTTTTCTTTTTAACAGTAGCTTATGCTTTTTAAAAAAAAACTCATTTTATTATTACTGCGTAACAAATCACCTGAAAATTTAGTGGTATGCAACCATAGTGTTTTATTTTCCTCGTGATGTTGTGTTAGGAATTTGGTGAGGTCTCTTTTGGAGGTCTGTCTTTTTTTTTTTGTCCTTTTTGAGACTGGCCGCACCGGGCTCAGCCAGTGAGTGCACCGGCCATCCCTATATAGGATCCGAACCCGCGGCAGGGGCGCTGCTGCGCTCCCAGCGCTGCACTCTCCCGAGTGCGCCATGGGCTCGGCCCATCTTTTGGAGGTCTTTCATGTGGTTTTTGTCAGATATCAGCTGGGGCTGCAGTCATCGGAAGGTCCTACTGCGCTGGACATCTACAGTGACTCATTCACATGGCTGGGTGTTGGTAGCTGGCTGTTGGGATCTCAGCTGAATCTGTCAACTGGAGCACTTATACGTGTCTTGTCCATTACGATGGTTTCAGGATAGTTGGACTTTTTACATGGTGGCTAGTTTCCTCTGCAGTAAGTGTCCCAGAAGAACCAGTCAGAAACTTCGGATCTTTTAAGGGCTTTTTGGCTCTACCCCTGGGAGTCATGTAGCATTGCTAGTGTTCTACTGTGAGAGTCACAGCCTGTCCAGATTCTAGGGGAGGTGACTAGACCCCATCTTTTCATGGGATTTGTGACAAAGAACTTGTGGGCGATATTTTTAAACTACCTTATTGTTACTGAAGTATACTTTATATATAATAAAATGCACAGATCAATCTTAAGTGTTAAATGAATTTTGACAATTGTATAGACCCATGCATCTGGCACCTGAAGTAAGGTATAGAACATTTTTTTCCATTCTGTAAAGTTCCCTGTGTTTCTTTCAAGTAAATCCTCACATGCAGTCTTTCCTGTTCTGTGAAGTCATATTAACAGAATTATACACCATATTTGTGTGTGTGTATTCTGGGTTCTTTCACTCCACATAAGGCTTTGAGATCCACCCACATTGTTGTGTGTGTTGGTTTTCTGTTTTTTGATTGCTGAGTTATTTCATTGTATGAATGTATCACAATTTGTTTATCCCTCATCCATTGTTGGATGTTTGAGTTATTTCCAGCATGTGGCTATTATAAATGAGGATGATGATGAACATTCTTGTATGTTTTCAGACGTTATTATGATATCTTTTGGAATAGTATTTTCTTACTATTCAAATCCAGTGTTTCCAAAATGTTTCAATGCTCAAAGAACTTTGCTATCATTTACCTCTCTAGATAATAAAGGTTTGCTACCATATCATTTCAATTACATAAATGCTTAGCATGAAAAATGATACAGATGGATGATTAAAAAAAAAGAATATTCCCCTCAAAATCAGCTTCTCTCAAACTTTCTTCAAACCTCATCCTCTAGAGGTTAAAGAATATTAGAGAGGGATATCTTTTCAAATTTCTTTCTGTGTGTACGTGGAAGAGAATAACATTGTTAGGAGTGGAACTTCATTATTGATGACAAACTACAAGTCTGGGCTCAGGAACAAGGACACTTGACCTTTCTAGGTGACCCCAACCCCATGACATCACTACTGTTGTCAAAGAGGCAGTGAAGGTCATTGTGTCTCTCAGGGAGTAGGAGTCCTTTCAACAGGGCGCGTGATAACAGGTTTAGGATTCTTAAGAAGTTGCAGATAGTAGTCATCTGTTCTTGGGCTATAGGCAAATACCTCTGCTCCAGTTAGGAGTGGAGGACCAAAGTAAATCTCAATGAGCAAACTGCAAACCTTTGTAGGTTTGGAAAGGATCCTACTTCTGTAAGAGAAGACTAGAGCTTCTGCTATGGACATGAATAGTCTGTTAGAATAGCTTATTGGGGATATAACCAAGATAATAAAATGTTCAATAAGAGGATTATTAAAGTAATTAGATTTGCCCCATAGATTCTTCCCAGTGGTCTTCAATGCAAAACAAAATTAATTTGAATATGTAAGGAAGAAAGGAAACTTGGGATTGATAAAGGGTTTTGTTTTTTTTTTAAATACTGATGGCATCAATTACAAATTTAAAATCTGTATCTGCTATACACAGAACAATCTCTAGCATGTCACTAGATTAATGGGGATAACATAGGAAATTAGGTCAAAATAAACTGACAGAAACTAAGAAACATGATGATAATAAACAAGACTTTTATTTTTCATATGCATTTTGGGGAAAGGGGAAAAGTCAGTCTGCCCTACCCGATGGTCTTCCTGAAAGTCTCCATTCACTCCATAGAATTAGATAGGTTGCTTGATCTCAGAGAATTTTGTACTATTAATTCACAAAGAGAACTCCCTTTGAAGAGAATGGTCAAAGGGTAAGCCTTCGTGAGCAGCTTCGCTGGTGCACAGCCAGGCTCCCTCTCTGAGTGAAGCTTTTTCCACACTGGCCACACAGATAAGGCGTCTCTCCTGTGTGGACTTTGCCATGCAGAATACAATTCCCCCTTGTGTGGAAACTCTTCCTGCACTGGGTACAGGCATAAGGCTTCAGGCCTGTGTGGACTCTGATGTGAACAATCAAGCTTCCTTTCTGACTGAAGGCTTTTCCACACTGATCACATCTATAGGGCTTCTCACCGCTGTGAACTCTTCTGTGAACAGCAAGATTACTTTGATTCCTGAAGCTTCTCTGACAAATAACACACTCATAGGGTTTCTGTCCAGTGTGGAGTCTCTCATGGACGGCCA
The DNA here is from genome assembly GCF_000696425.1 of Galeopterus variegatus. Taxonomy (NCBI): domain Eukaryota; kingdom Metazoa; phylum Chordata; class Mammalia; order Dermoptera; family Cynocephalidae; genus Galeopterus; species Galeopterus variegatus. Next base: position 153,160 of record NW_007730996.1, on the reverse strand, counting down.
GACTACCTCGCTGACTAAAGCTTTTCCCACACTCCTTGCACTGATAGGGTTTCTCTCCTGTGTGTATTCGCTGATGTGTAACAAGATTGCCTTTGGCTCTGAAGCTTTTTCCACAGTGGGTACACTCAAAAGGTTTTTGACCAGTGTGGATTCTCTCATGTAATGTTAGACTACCTTTCTGCCGGAAGGATTTTCCACATTCCTGGCACTCATAGACCTTCTGTCTCACTCCAGGTGAATCTTCCTGTAGTGTCTTAGAATCTGGGGATTTTTGTTCCAGCTTCTCTCTTCTGAAAGAATTCTGGAAATCCCAGCTTGAGGATCCTGTGGCCTCAGAATGATCATATTTGTGGTGGGCCTCTGTCATCACATCTGGTAAAATGAGAGGGAAGTCATGTAAGATGCACCAGTATGCTGAGTGAGAAGAATGGGGGAAAAGAAACATAACCCTTTGAGTGCTTACTGAGTGCCAGGCATTCTACTGTGAATTTTGCATAGATAATTTAATCCTGGAAACAGTCCTATGAGAATGCTACAGATAATGAGAGCACAGGAGGTTGCCAAAGGTTGCATAGCTAGGTAAGTCAGAGCTGGAATTCAAATAGGCATGCAACCGGTGGACAAATGGGAGTAAGACTATGCTGTCTACCATAAGTGAATTACTGTGCAGTAAGTGCATGTACTGAAACAACACTGTGCACCACAAATATGTACAAGTAAACGTTAAAATAAAAAAAAGTAATAAAAGTGTAAAAAAACCCCAAAACTCAAACACAGCCATGCTCTAGGGCAGTGTACTACCTCTAAATTTAATGTAGTTCAGCCTCCCAAATAATGTCATGAAGTAGACATGTTTATCTCTATTTCTCAGGTAATAAAACAGGATCAGAAAATTAAGAAAACTATACAGGATCATATAGAACCCCATACTAAAGTTTTATTTGACTCCAAAACAGGTGTGGATCGTAAAATGTAGGGCCTAAAGCTTTAAAATTTTAGAGGCACCCCTTTAAGAAAAAGTATAAAATTAGGCACAGGTCTTTCTTGAAGAGACAGTGGAAGTGAGGGAGCCTGAAAGTGTAAGTTACATTAGCTTCATGAGAAACCCCTGAGCTTCATGATCTCAGAAAATATGTAGCAGAGTCCTAGGTACTTACATCTATTATCTCTAATCCCTTCAACCCTACAGGATAGAGCTTATTGTCCCATTTGACAGATGAAGAGCCTAGAGCTTAAAGAAAGTAAGTAACTTGTCTGATATTGCAGACCTAGCTAGGGCAATTACAGCATGTGATCCAGGGACTTTCTTCCTTTACTATTCATGCTATTTTCAGTCTACTAAGCTATGGTGGAATTGAAATCAATTTTGGTTTGGAAGCTATTCTCAAACACTTCCTATGCAGATGTTGACAGTATTTTCCAATATTGCCCTGCATCTGCCCCTCCTAGTGCACTCTGAATATGGGTCCACTCATCACTATTAACAGTTTTCCTGGTGTCGTCCTATGGGAATTTTCTCCTCGTTCCTTTGCCTTATCCTTACTCAGTGATGGTGCTAGGATTTAAAGCTGTTCATTCATTCTCTCAGAGACCACCTCAAGACTACCTCCATTTCAAGATTGTTTTCTTGCTCAATTTCTACTATTATTTCTAACAGCAGGCTTTTCCTGTAACCCCCACGAATGGTGAGCTCCACCAAAGGATGTCTCCTCTGCTTCCTCAGACTGCCTGCCAGTGCTGGGGATAGGGACACCAAATATCTGTGAGCTGAGGACATCCCAGTGGTCAACTGACTCACTCACTGAAAAAGGCTACATTCTGGGCATATCTTCCATGACAGTCCAGTAGGGTTGCTGTTGGAAATCCAAACATGTCCACTCCTGCTGTATGACCTAAGTCACCACCTCTTTATATGATTCTTCCATGGGCTGTTCTTGAGCACCTGAAGGCGAAGAAATATAAACAAATAAAAACAAACAGGAAAGGACAGGAGAACTGGTAAGCGAGAAGGATAAAGTCAACAGGAGCTCCAGTTTGGGGTGCGAATGAATGCAGGAAGCCCAGATTGCTTGATGTGAGTCACCTAAAACATCATTGCAAAATGGCCCAAAGGTACCAGGACAACACACAATGAGTCCAGGAGGAAATGGGAGGTGGGAAAGCAGAGAATATGTAAAAACCTATCTTTTCCTGCCAATCCCAGATTAATGGTCACTCTGGTTTGTATTTCAGTCTTGGCACTTGGTTGGGATCCTCCATTTCTTTTCTGTACCTAACCACCTGCTATTTTATCCTCCAAGGCCTAGAGAATGGAAACAGCCTCAGCTACCCTCTCTAGTACCCCTTAGGTTATAAGGACATAACAAGGAATTTCGTGTCACCTTTTAACAATTCTTAGGAGGCTCCAGACTCAGCCTCACCCCTCTCCTACTCTTGAAGATATGAGAATACCAATTCTGAGGAAGTGTAAACACTTATCACTTCTTGAAAAAGGAAAACCTACTCTGGACTCCAAAACCAAGCCCAAGACAGTACAACCGGGATAAGTAACTTGCCCAAAGTCCCAGAGCCAGTAAGGAGTTGAGGTGGAGCAAGTGTTTAAAACCAGAGCCAGTGCTCTTACTCTAGACAATTCTCTAGCACCTCATGCTAAAAAGCTTATGAGAATTCTTATAAAATGGATCTAGTGTTTAACTAGACTGAATTACTCTTCGAGGGCCTAGGAATCTTGTTTGTGCTCTACATTATCTTTTTCTTTTTTTTCCTGAATATTCCTTCTTACTTCAGGACCCTAATTACTGAATTCCTACACTCTATTTATGCAGTGGTTCACTGTGTAATCTTTGTTTCCCTCTAACCTGTCCTATCAAAATGCTGGCCTCCTGATTTAAGGAAATAGCAGTATGATGCCACAGTTCTTTGTTTTGTTAACTTAAACACCTGGTTCTTCTTGACAACCACACATTCTGCTACGTGCTGTGATGACCAGGAGAGGCACTTTAATTTGGAGGACCCACTTCCAACCCGGAACACAAGCTGCAAAGGAACCCCTTGTTGGAGTGCCAGCACACCACCTGTTCAAGGTGCTGCTGCTCAACAACCACACAGGCACCAAGAGTCGGTGGAAGAGGACATGGCACCTGTGGCTGAGGCTGGACTGTCAGTGGAGACTCCAAAATAAGAGTTTAGTCAGAACAAGTGGGTAGAATTTACAGCTCTGCCTCTCCACCTGCTGTGAGGTCTTCAACAGGAACATCTCGGCTGCGTCTGAGGAACCTCCTTGATTAATAAGGGGAAACTGTCATGTTTTTCTCCCTAGATCACAAGTCTGAGGACTGAATTCCCTGAAGATTTTGGAGAACGTTGCTTTATAACAGAAAATACTGCTTTTCCTATCAGAATCCTTAGAATAAAAGCTTAGAATTAGGCCCCGAGAGTCTTGGATTCTTGCCTTGGCTCCTCCCCCAGCATATGGGGACCTTGGGCAAGTAACTAGACAGGCTCACTCTGCTTCCTCACGTACTGAATAGGTTAATAGCATCGTCTTAGCAAGTAGCTCCTGGGGAATAAAAAACTAATAAGAAGGGTCTCTGACACGACCTACAGATTGAAGGCCTAAAACCACCAGTCTTCAGAAGTTGAGGACTAGAAGAGGGGTAAACTGCACCGTCGAGGAAACCTCTAAGGGGACATGGCAGGATTAGGAGCTCCTGGGTAGCGGCGACGCGTCCCCACACGCCTGGCTGCAGCCGGTCCTCCCTCCCATTCTCCACCCAGGGGGTCTGCCTCTTCTCGCCGTCCCTGGGGAGCCTGCGCCGCCCTCCTGTCCCTCCTTTGCACCCCTGCCTGCAAGCCCGGGAGCCCCTGCCCGTGGCCCCCCGACGTCTCCGGGCTGCGGCGCGGCGGCCCCTCCCCTCCGTCTGGTCTCGGCCCGCCCCGTCCTGGGCCTCGGCACCCGCTCTCCGGTCCAGTGGACCTTTCCCTGCGGGCCGCCGACCTCTCCCCTCGCGGCAGGCCACCCTGGGGGCCCAGGCCGGCCGGGCGTGCTCAGGGCCGCGGGGACCGCAGGCTCAGGCTGCAGCGCGGAGGCCTGACGTCGCGGCCCCGCCTCGCCCCGGGCGCACTGGCCGGCCCGCG
>NW_007730996.1:134020-148023 GCF_000696425.1 Galeopterus variegatus | reverse complement strand
CGGGCGCACTGGCCGGCCGGCGAACTCACTCACCGCAGCGGCGCGCGCCCGCAGACAAACAAAGGCCGGCGCCCAGCCCGCAGCGGCGCCCGCGCCGCAGGGCCGGACTACAACTCCCAGGAGCCCCCGCGCGAGCCGGCGCGCCCGGCTTCCCGGAGCACTATGGGAAATGTGGGTCCTGGGGTCCCGGAAGTCCCGCGGTCGCGGCGCCTTTAGGCCGCCTGATCCTGGAGCCTAAAAGCGCCCACTTGTCCCGGCGACAGCCGGAGGGGAGAGGCCCTCAGATGCACAAGATGTGGCACGACAGCGTCGTGTAGCCGTCTGCAGTGTTGGCGAGAGAGCAGCTGGTAAAGCCTTGCGTGCTCGGAGGCTATGTGTTGAGCCACTGCAGGAGAAAAGACTAAGTGTTCCGAAGCAGGGAGCAAATTTCGAACAGAACATTTGGAACACCCTTCGGATTCATTTAATAAGAATCCTCACCAGGAGTGATGGTCGAGAGCTCAGTCCTCGGAGTTGTCTAGAACTTGCTGTAGGCTCCACCACCGACTCGCTGTCGCTGACGCACTGTGGGCGGGCTTCTCATCTGGTGGGAGTCCAGGCATGGGGTCAGGTGACAGACAGCGACAGGAGCCAGGTGAAGGCTTCTCGACAGGGCGAGGGTCCAGGCCAGGCGACTTCTTAGCTTACAACTTCAGAGCAAAGGGAGGTATGTGAATGAAGGCAGAAAAAAATCCTTCTGCATGGGACTCTGCATTAAGGAGAGAAGACAGTATTTCCTAGGGTAATGATTAAATTTTTCTTAACTGAAGATGTTACTGAAGGGTTGGTAATTGTAAGTCCTGAAAATCACTGAGTCCATGGGGCAAGAACCCTCTTTCATGGGGCTTCTTAGAAGCACAAGACAGGCATCTGTCCTTGGCCCTGTTGTGTGATACTGGGAGGGGGGAATGGTTGCTTTTGAACACCCGTGAAATAAAGGCTCTTTAAAATGCCTTATGCCTCCTTCAAATCCTTTTATTGGATCCTGGCCTCATCCCGGAGCTCTGGCCATGCCCCCCAGGATCCCACCTCCAGAGCTGTCTCCCTAGTAGACTTATCTATCCTGTTGAATAAAGGACTTCCTAAGGAATCTTTCCTCTTGCTGTCCTTGTTTTCTATTCAAAAGCCGCACATCTGTTAAACAAAACATTTAACTTCACACAGTATGCAAAAGCGGCATGTAAATAATAAATTGATTGCTAAATGTTAGTTATTACTATTGCCAATAATACATTGTTACTTAATTTCATTCAACGTATATGTGTTGAACCCATTTTAAGTGTCAGGTGTTGTGCTGTGTTGGCGACACAAATGTGAACAGGACACACTCCCTGCTCCTTAGGAAAGGAGCTGGCAGACCAGTCAGGAAGACAAACACACCACCTTCTGTGGGGAAAATAGGATAATTTAGTCAGGCTCCCTCAGCTCAGGTCTGGTTGGGGGTGGAGCAGCACATTCTCATTTCTTTGGAAACAAGTTGTGTGGAGGGGTGGAGTTAGTGCGCATGTGCACCGTGTATCTTTTTAGTTAATAGCTATTGTGTGTTCTTAAGTTAGCAGAGCTGGCTGGCAGAGGGCATGCATCTAAAAATAGAGCATGTTTACTCTGCTGGCAGCTGCTCAGTTTTTCTTTGGACTTTGCCGGTAGCAGTTGAATTTCTGAGTTTTCTCTGTACTGTTTAGCTATTAGACATGTGTGGGCTGAATGAAGATTATTCCTTCTTCAACCAAGACTCCAGGGACGTTTTCAATCAAGACTCCAAGGACCTTTTTGCCGGTTACCTAGCTCATAAACCTGCGTGTGAAGGGTTAGTGAACGGGCTCGAGGGGTCTGTGAGTTCCAGACCCTAGCCCTAGCTCCACACCTTCCTCACCTGGGCCAGCAACGATTGATCGCACAGCCAAGTTTCAGTGTGTAAACTGCCCTGAAGTGGGCCACTCCTCAAGGGCCCCTCGGCACCACTGCAGAGCTCCCTAGGGTGCCTTCTCCCCTCACTCCTTCTGGAGTCAGAGGAAGGGATGGGGGCACAGGGAGATGGGGCACAATGATTTCTCTTTCTTTACTTCTGGAGCAATCACAACACTCATGTTCCAAAGCCCAGGTGGCACACAGCAAAGGCCCAGTCCTTGTGTATGATTGGAGTGGTGTGGCCTGTCTCAGCCCCCTCCTCTCCCAAGACTGATCAACAGCGCCAGGTGAACTCACTCTAGGGCATATCTCTGTTGAGGTTGGGACCACTTCTGGTTGTTAGGACAAGTTTCAGGTCCTGCAGAGAAATGAGACGACAAAGCTTTCATGGGAAAATGTGGCTGTGAAAGGGGACTGTAGTCGTTTCTCACATGAATCTGTGTAAATTCCCTAAAGGGGGTTCCAGGAAAGTGGATACATTGAACATAACGTCGGGGAGCAGGCAGTTAGTATTGGGTTGATGAGACCCGGATGAGACCCAACTGTCCCCAGACAGACATTTGCTAGTCCTTACCCAGACACTCAATGGGGCCCATCCTTAGCCTTAAGGCAGATACTCGCCAGGAGGAAGGGCAAAGTGGAAGTCCTTGTCAACAGTGTAGAATTGCAGAAGGGCCAGAGAGCTGTCTCCCCACTGCGCAGACCTCTCGGAACATTAGGGGAAGGACAGATAATTCAGTAAATGGTGTTATGACAAAAGGCTAGCCATCTGGGGAAAAAAATAAACGTTCACCTAACTCCTGTCCTGAGTTAACCTCCAGATGGATTAAATGTAAAATGTATAACACATTCATAAAAGATCAAGAACACATGGATTAAAGTTTTTATGATCTCGGCATAGGAAAGGCCTTCCTAACCATGGTAACAGAGGCAGAACAATAAAGAAAAAAGATTAAAATACAACACTTCTGTGTGGCCAGAACACCACTAGATGAAGATAACACACAACAAGTTGGGAAAATACAAGTGCGCTTCAAAAAGCTCATGGCAAGATTCATATTATCTTTTAGTTCTATTTTTTCGCGAACTTTTTGAAGTACCCTGTATTAGTAGCTGTCATATTTTATGACACCAAACAAACCAATAGAAAAAGACAACATTTAAATAGAAATGTGGTAAAGGACAGTAACTCACAACCAAAAATTTAAAGAGAAATTCTTGGATTCACTATTCATTTAAAAAACTGCCAGTTGAAACAAAGATTTTTCCCCTAACTACTGAATGGCAGAGACTGCAGAGGGGACTAGGGAGATGGCCATGCTCGTCCACACGGGCACTGAGACAATCATTCTGATTGCATGTGTGGCGATACGTTGCCTAAATATTGCTTTTTCAACGTGGAATGAAAGCTTTAGGGTCCAGGTTTCTGAGGTGGATTATTGACTAGGAAAGGACTCTTGGTTTCTTTGAAAGGAGTGGCTACCCCGGAAGCTCCCATGACACGGTGAAGCTCTAGGGCAGCTTGAGCCTGCACTTGCTGCTGTGGTTCTGAACAGTGTTTAGGCCTAGAGGGGTAGAATAAGGATCTGCCCTCCTGGAAGAGTTGATCAGAACAGTCTCTGGCATGCCTCAGGTCTGCTTTGACTCCAGTCGCTGTCAGAATTGCAGGCCTCTTTAGGCACCTGATAACAACCATGTTTACCACTCCCCCCGCCCCCAACCAGTCTTCTCATCCCCTCCAAACTCTCCTCCCACTCTGTCCAGCATGGAGCCAGTACCTGGGAGGATGTTGGCTCTCTCTCAGGTCCCTCGTTGCTCGGAGGTGGGGCTTGGGTAGCCAGACCCACCAGCATAAAGGCATCTGTGCTTTCCTGCCATTGTCTGGACAGGTTGTCGGACACTGGGCTAGCGCCATCCAAGTGTGTCGTGGTTTGCCAGCTCTGTGGCCAGGTGTTCCTGCTCTCTGGAGCTGCCTCTGTGTCTTGCGTTTGATCTCACTTGATTCATAATCCACGGCACTAAGCACGTGGCCATCGTGAGCCCAGTGTGTACGCTGTCACTTTTGTCCCCTCATCACTCCCACAGCTATTTGAATTGAAATCATTCTTAAGAAAGCTATTCGTGCTGGCTTTAGACAGATGTTTATTCTTGCCACTTATTTCTGCCATTTAGCTAGCTGTGTCCTTTAACGTTCTGAGGGAGTTGCTTGTAAACCAGAGTGGGAGGTGGGGGCAGATGGCCCACACTCAGCATGTGTCTGTGTCTACTGCCAGTGCCGTGGGCCAGGCTGGCATTTCCTGCCGAGGCTCTGCTGTGCACAGCTCATGATCCTGTTTGCTGTCACTTAGTGGGTCTGCAGCTAGGATCCTGGAAGGATGTACTTATGGTTCTGCTTGGTTCACGATGGGGAGGTTCTGCCGTGGGCCAGGCTGGCATTTCCTGCCGAGGCTCTGCTGTGCACAGCTCATGATCCTGTTTGCTGTCACTTAGTGGGGCTGCAGCTAGGATCCTGGAAGGATGTACTTATGGTTCTGCTTGGTTCACGATGGGGAGGTTCTGCACTGCAGTCTGTGGACGGGCTCTGCATGGGCCTGTGAACATGTGACGGCAAAAGTGGACCTGGAGACTCTGCAGGGCAGACGGTATACACTTTTCATCAAAGAGCTGGTTGACCTCCAAAAAGATTAAAACAACGGTCTTAGAAGTTCCTTGAATAAGCAGAGATAGATCACTTTAAACTTTTTTTTTGAAATGATTTTAGACTTACAGAAAAGTTTAAAAAACAACACAGAGTTCACATGTATCTTTCACTCAGATTCCCCTAATATTAACAACTCCCAGAATTATAATACTGTGTAATAATTAAAACCAGGAGATTAACATTGGTATAATACACAATGATAATAATTAATAGTAAATTACTGACCTTATTTGGGTTTAACCAGCTTGCCCCTTGTGTTCATTTTCTGGTCCAGCATCCAGTCCGAGATCCCATGTTGCATACAGTTGTGTCTCTCTTTAATCTTTCAATCTGTGGCATTTCCCCGTTTTAAAGAAGAGAATAAGATCTGTTGGTAGTGATGCTGTTAAAACGCAAGATGAATGTAGGAGCACACAGGTGACCTGCCTCCCTCTCTTCCTTCTTTCTCTCATTCATTTTCATCCCCAAGAAAAACTTAAAATGAGTTTTATTTTCATTTGCTATCACTGAAGGAAAAAAAAGTAATGATTTTTTATTTAAAAATAGGCAAAACATATAGTTTTTAGTTTTAAAGGCTAAAGGTTTCAAACATATTCAGAGTAGCCAAACACATTTCTTGAATATAAAAGACACAACTGTACTGATCATACAACTGATTTTATGACTGTGTAGTAAAGAACTTAACTTTGCTATAAAAAAAGCTCTGACCTTTGTTCTCAGCTTCTGGGAGTTGATCTCTGAGACCTGGGGATGTCATATCTGATAGGACTGTCTTCATCTGCCTGGGGCCCTGGCTCACACTGGGTAGCCTTAGGATGGGACCTGGACACTCCAGTAGTGACAGTATGATGAGCCAGTCCACAGGCCACAGTGCAGAACCTCCTTGTTGTGAGCTTTGGGTCACGTGGCATCAGTCGACCTCCTGAGGGCCTGGAGGCTAGAGACTGAGATCAGCCATGCAGACAATCATACCTCCATGTGTGTTTCCACATGTCGACACTGGGAGAGCGATGCTGTCCTGACTGCATGTAGAGAGGACAGTGGGAACTGCATGTGGTACTACTTTCCTGGACCTTGCCCTGCATGCCTCCTCCCTCAGTGATTTTAATCGAGCCTTTCATTGTAATAAACAGTAGCCATGAGTACAACAGCTCTCAGTCAATTCTATGAGTCTTTCTAGAAAATTATCAAACTTGAGTGAACCCCCCAAATTTGCAATTGGTGTTAAGTGGGGGTTGTCTTGTGGACTGTTCCCCTAATTTGCAGTTAGCCTTAACTTTTGCGATGACTTTAAAAGTTAAATCTGAAGCCTACCAGTCTTTGCATTTGAAGATAAAAATCATTCTTCTTCCAACACAAACAAGAGATTGTTACTAGTAAAGGGTCAGTTTATATTTAGCAAGAGTATTTTAATGAAAGTTTCCTTGTTTATATTTCAACATGTTTAATTTATAAGAACACAACAGAACAGATCTGGTCAATTTCAGACCTGAAGTTATCTCAATTGCACTGAGGGGTTATAACAAACATTAGGTTTCTTCTAAATATAATGGAGCTTATATTTATGATGGAGAACGACTCTCCTGAGAGACCCTGCCTGTGACCTGTGGCAGCCCTTATTGATAGGTCACACATGTCTGTCTAGAGTCCAGAGTGTTTAAAAATGTCTTGAACGTTCTGCCAATATCTAAATTCTTTAATACTAAATAACAGCTTTATTGACTTGTTTTCTTTTAGAAATTTTCATCTTAGTGCTTAACACATTTATGTAATTCCAGTGGAAGGGGTGGTGGTGCAAAGTTTGGCAACAGGGTATCTTTCTACAGGGAAGTGTAACAAAGTGGTGCCCTGTGTAAGGAATTCTCCACAGATCAGAGACTGACTTGCCAAGCCTTGGAGAGGAAAAGGACATCTGACGCATCCTGGCAAGGGAGTCCCTGGTAAGGGAGACGCATCCCGATGGGGGAGTCACAGGTGACTTTCGATTAATGATCGCATGCCTGTGGCAGTGTCTAGATAGAATTTTCACCTGGAGGTTTGGCTTTCTCTCTCTTGCAATTTTCTATCTACTCTTAGGCTATGAGTAACTTGCTGTCTAAAAAGGAAGTTCAATATAGGTCACAACTTTGATGTCTCCTTAAGGCAGCAGGTTATAAGGTAACTAAGCGTCAACTAACTGAATTATTACTGGTTATTAGACAACAATGCCCTCAGTACCTTAAAGAAGGAAATCTTGATATTGAGAATTGGGAACAAATTGGTCAACGGTTAAAAAATGAAAAAAGGTCCCATTAAAGCTTCACATCTAATGGTTTGGAATTTATGTTGAGTTGCTTTAAAATCTATTCAGGACCCTAACAAAAAACAAAGACATGTTTATGTCACTGAAAAAGGATAAAACTTAATCTTTGCCAGTGACTGAAAGAACTTTAAATTGGACAAACTAAAATAAAAGAAATTAATATTTCTTTGCGATGTTAGTTTTGTTTGAACATGTTTTCTTAACTGCATGTGCTATTCCTTTAGCTCAATAACCCATTTGAGAAACAAAAACTAGACTAAAATCTACCTGCTTAACTAGATGGTCTCAAATTTTCTGGCATTCAGCTGGTGGTTATCTTGAACAGACTTCTAAATTTTCTTCTAGGCTCATCTATGTATTTCTTCACAAAATCCTATGGTAGAGTTCTATGCCTTTTTTTTTTTTTAAAAAAAGAAAACTTTCTCTGCATCTCCTTGAAAAGGCTTACATGCTTTGCTTTACAAGTAAAGTCATCTCCTGGAAAAGTCTCTCATACTTTGCTTTGCAGTGTAAACTTGTTACCTTGCTTTCTCTAAAACAGGGTGAGGCCTCACAGATAAGCTTAACATTCTTTAGAAACACAATTTAAACCTGACTGTCCTTTTATACCAGTGAGTTTTCTATTTTATATGTCTACATAAATGTATGTTATGTTTACATGTTCATGTCTGTATATGTGTTTGTGTTGTCTGCATGGTACCAAATTGGCTTATAATGAATGCACACTCATTACATAAATAAGTATACTTTTCAAGTTCACATGACCTTAATTTTCTAAAATTGTTGATAAAATAAATATATTTTCAAAAGTTGATTTAAATCTTTTGCCTAAATTTGTTTTTTGGCCAACACATTTTGTGGTATGTTTGATACTTGTTTAATTAGCTTAAGACTATAAGCTGTAAAAAATCTGGCTTCTGGGCTTCTCCCCAAGCCTTGCACATGTCTTGCTATTAGCTTGTTTTTGGTTTTAAGCCTCTAAATACACCCAGTTTTGGGCTGGGAAACCATAAACATCTATTTGGTAAAAATAGCTGAGACTGAAACTGGGCTTTGTATAGTTTGCTCTGACAAATGGACACCTATTTACTAACCTAAATGTGTAAAAATGGTTTTATCAACACACATCATTGCCTGGGTTTACTAATCAAACAGGATTATATTTGTCTTTGCTTAGAGGCTTTTAAATTGTGAGCCCAGCCAAAACCAGAAAAACCCTTTTATATATAATTTTTAGACAAATAAGGCCAATATAACATTGATAGAGATGAAACAATTATGTAAAAAGGAGGTGATTTTAGGAAGGCTATGGATGTGGGATATGGTTGTGGTTGGAGGGGCTAGAGAGAAGGAAAAACAATTTTGTTGTGAGAAAGCATCTGGTACAGTGTATTTTTGTCCTAGAGTAAAATAATTGGCTATTTAAAAAGTAGAAAGTATAGGACAAAAACAGAATGTCTGAGTAAGTCATTGTAGATAAATTTGTTAAAAGGGTTTTACAGTAGAAAAATTAACTAGATTTAAAAACAAATTATGTGTGAGTTTTTCTAAAAAATTAATGTCAAAAGTATTCTGATGCAGGGTTAGAGTTTGCTCTCCTGCAATGGGACAACCAGATTTCCTAAAAGCACTTAACTGCTCTTAATAGAAAATTGTAAGAGGTTTTCTTTATCTTTTAGATAACTAGCCTAGGAAGTTTATTTCATGTTTTATCATGATAATTTCTTGTGCTCTCTGCCTTTGAAATCATTTACCATTATAGTTTTACTTTTGTAGTGATTTCTGATCTTATTCAACTAAGTGTTTTAAGCCTTTGTTATTTGACAAACTTTCCAAAACCAAATTCTAAAAACTCAACCTTTTAACTTGAACTAACTTTGATTGGTTTCAAGGGCCCCGGAGCTTCTCAAAGGATATATATCCAACGGACTCGTCAAGCTGAAGTAATGCTGACTGTTCTTCATCAGAACACCTTTGACTCCAACTCCCTCATCGCTTCCAATTTTTATAATAATAATAAGGGGGGAAATGTAGTGGGTTAGAAATCTTGATTCTCCTTTGATCTTAGAATAGGAGTTTTAGGTAATGCATGCATGGGGCTATAGTCCTCAAGTAGAGGACATAGTCCACAGATAAGTTTGGCAAAAGCCATCTAATCAATTCTAATCACTGTTTAGGGATGGGATTGTGTACTTGGACTATTTTAGGTTGCTGGTTTGATTCCGGCTCAAAGGACTATTGACTATTTAACCTACTGATTGTTCTTAAGCTATGTTAAGGAAACTGCTTGAATGCTCTTTAAATATGCTAAGGAAATCGCTGTAGGAAAGTATGTGGAAAAGAAAATGTTTAATAAGGACAAGCTGTTTGTTTGGTGGATCGACTTAGCGTTTTACAAATTGCATTCTGGAATGTCACATTGTTAATTTTACTGCTGTTACTAGGTGAAGTTGTTTAAAGCTATACTTAGCCATAATTGTCTTCTGTAACACTGCCTGTTTTTATGTCCTTCTTTGATGATTGAATCAACTGATGTTTCTTGTGAAACTTCCTTGTCTTGTCAATAAAAAGAAAGGCTGATTTTGAATTGGGGCAGCTCTCCTGGTGGGCTGCAGTCCCTCCAGGCCTCATTCATGGTACTTTGAGTGATTCTTTCCTTTTTCGTCTCGGTTACACAGAGGGTTACACAGAGGGAAGTGTAACATGCTATGAATTGAGTGCATCTTTTCATTTATGGGAACCAGACATATAAAGGGCAGAGTATTTTCCAGGCACTTGAACTTGCCTTGATGGTTAATGAGTTTCTGAAAACAGAAGTCCAAAAATTTACTTAAAAAGAGAAAAGATAAACCATAGCATAAAGGCTAAATTGTTACTTTACATTATCAAAGACTCTTGTTTTCAGAGCACTACAAAAATGGACTTGAACTGTGAAAATGGTTTACATTATGGCGTTTTTGGAACATATTTTTTCATTTAAAAAGTTTAAATAAATGGCCAATGTGTCAATGTGCACACGTGCACACATCACTTTTTGTGCTTTTGTCCTCTATATTTCTGAAATCCTTCCAACTATTCAAGAATTCCAACTGTGAAAAAGTATTATAGTCTGTTAGCATTTCAAATGTTAATAAACTTTTACTTGGGACATTTCCAGTATTTGCTTCTGAACTTAGCCAGTTTATTAACTAGAATGCTTTTAAAATAAAATTTATTGTATTAGGAATTAAAATGAGTTGTTTTTAACTCATAAAATAAGCTGCCAGAAAGTATTTTCCTACATTTTTCTAAATAACATTTTCAGAAATACTGGAGGTGATAAAAATTTAAAATAGTTAATTGGAAAACATTTTACATTTAAAACTATTACTAATAAAATTAGAGGCACGATATTTTCCTGTAATCTTTCTACAACTAAAGGAGAAGTAGCTGTTTCAGTTTGGGAACCCCGTTCTTGTTTACATACCTGGAGGTCTCATGGGAAGGTGTTCTCGTGACATAGGCTCTGAAGACGTTGCTAAAGTGGCACCGCCAGCAGTCATTCTCAGACAGATGGCAGAGCCCTGACGCTCCCTGTGGGACTTCGTAAACCACCACACCTAGCAGGTGCTGTTGGTGTCCCTCTCTATGCCCTGGGCTCACCTTGAGCCTCAGTGGACAGTCTGCCCACACGTTGAGGGCTCCCTACCTCAAGAACCCAGTTCCTTGCTGGAGGGCTTCCTTTGGCCACAGAACTTGCTAAGTGGGGCAGGCTCAGGTGCTGTGGATTTAATGCTTCTGGGACCCACCTCCCACCAGTGAGGAGCAGTAGCTCCCCGTCGTAGGAAAAGGGGCAGAACGATCCCACCCTGGCCCCTTTTCCATGAGACAGTTCTGACGAGTCAACACTCTTGTACATTGTCTCCGAAAGCCCGGTGGGCTTGCGCCCCGTTTGCCCACAGTGGGGACCACTCTCTCATGCACCTTGATCGTCCCCTCCTGCCCGGGCTCCTCTCCGACCGCCTGAGTGTGCTCCCCAAGCCACCTGCCCCAAACCTTTGTCTCGGAGCCCGCAGTCCCCACAGGCGACACCGTGTGAACAGGGTAATGCAACAGCCCCGTCGGTCTGGCTGGGAGGTAAAAAGCTTGCGGTGGGGACTGAAGAAAATCACTGCACCCCTCCAGGAAGGGGATTTACTTTAAGTCTGATGGGCCAGAGGGATGCAAAACACACCAGGCCACACACGTATGCAATGGGAGAGAAAGATCACAGACTAAATAAACTACAGGAAAGGGTGGAAAAGTGGACCAAGGGAAGCCACAAGTCTCACCCTTCCATAAAGGGCAAATAAAGTTGCAATGGGAGAGAAAGATCACAGACTAAATAAACTACAGGAAAGCGTGGAAAAGTGGACCAAGGGAAGCCACAAGTCTCACCCTTCCATAAAGGGCAAATAAAGTTGCGTGCGTTTGTCGCCGTTCTTAGATATATTATAAATGAGGACGTACTGTCTTAGGATGACGACTGTGCAATCAACACGGGGCTGATTTCCCGGTTAACCTCGGAGAAGACGGAAGCAAGCGGCAGGCGGCTCACTCTTAAAGACGACAGACGGACAGGAGGTCAGGAGGTCAGGAAGTGGGCCTGCACTGCGTCGTGCACAGTCCGTGTCCCCTGAGCCACCCGGGTGAAGAGCCCGCCGCCCCCGCATCCCCCTGCACCGACCTGCCGCCTCCACGTCTCTCCACGCCGCCTGCGGGGACTTCTAGATTTCTGTGATCAGCTCCTAAAACTTGATTTGTTTAAAATATACAATTCATTGTACCTATTAGGTATCCAGTAAATACCAAACCATAGTGAATACACAAAAGCTCCCAAGAATAAACTTGGGATCAGTTGCTCTTGCAAATTGGTGTGTGTCTGCAGCCATTTACATACGTCGTCTATAAATTAATACTCACAACAATGATTTGTATTAGCGTCGATATTCCCTCCACAGTTTAGAGAGGTTCCATCCCTGGTCCAGGGTCTCACAAGCAGTGAGTGGTCAATCTGGGACTCTACCCAGCTCTGACTCCAGGGCCTTGCTCCTCCGAACGCACCAGGCTGTCTTGAGCGTGTCATGAGCTGCAGGCTCTGAACTGCAGCAGGTACCTCTGAAACAAAACAGCCCAGGAAGCCTTTACCAAATATCAACAGTGGCACTGACATCAGTGTTAATATGTTTAAAAAATCATCGTTTAGTCAATAGAAATTGGAAATATATATAAGCAGCATTTAACAAAAATTATGATCAATATTAAGGATAATGTTTTTGAAACTTTATAAATTTGGTTACTTTTTGACGTAAGGATATAACAGAGAGTTAAGGAAAATTTGGCAAAATACACTAGTTAGATGATGTAATTCGCCATTATTAGTTTATACTAAGTCAGCCTGGCAAAGGTAGGTATCCTGGGGATTTAATGCTTCCAGGAGTCACCTTCGACCAGTGAGGAACAGTAGCTCATGGAGAACTACCCCAGCTTGCCCCCTTTTCTGGAGACAATTCTGAATTGTGTTCTACATTCTCTCTGACAGCCCCGTCTTACAAAACATCAACATAAAATTAATCAATAGATGCTGGACTTTGAATCCTTTCCAGTGCCTGAAATCTTTATAAATACTATAATTCATTATGACATAAAGAGAACTAATAATACATTAAAAACAAAGAAAATCCTACAGCACTTTACGCGATACAGCAAAACTAGTAATGTTCCAGTAGGAATTACAAAACTGTGCCACTTAAAATCTCCTGAATTCTCTCCCAAATAATAATTGGCTAAAGTGGACCATTGAAGAATATAGCAACATACTGTTTACTAAATGACAACAATACATATAAAATTCTGTAATATTGGGGGCCGCCCGNAAGAATATAGCAACATACTGTTTACTAAATGACAACAATACATATAAAATTCTGTAATATTTATCAAAGAAAATTTGGAGAAAATTTACACGGAATGTTTTTGTCATCAATAAAGAAAAAAAACACAAAAGAATAAAAAATGCAACAAAAAATGTAAAGGGGATACAACGAAGTCTAATACAAAAAATTAATATTAATAAAAAGAGAAATAAGTTATAAAACACAAAACCTGAACATTATAAACCTCAGAAAAGACAACCCACTAAAAAAATATAATCAGAAAAAGATACATATGTACAAGCCATGTTATAATTAAGAAAACATGGACAAAATATATACTTTTTGTAATATTATAATTAAATATTATGATCAATTGTAACTCAAGTATTTTTGGGAAATAGTAATACTAAGTATTTTGGTGGTGTTGGTCTCAGTCACGACCACGAGAAGGCGCGGTAGTTTTAATTTCTTTTTCCCTTCCTTTCTTTCCCGGCCTCCTCTTGGGGTCTGGCTGTTTATTTTAGATCCTGGCGAGCAAGCCTGTTCAAGGCTTAAATGCTAGTGTTTGGAAGGGACCCTGGTTTGCCCACCCTCCATTGGAGGGAACATGGAAATGAGTATTGTAGGGTCCCAGTGGAAAAAGAAAAAGACATGGAATTCATACCATGAATTGGTAAGTTAGTATAGTTTCCTGAAAAAAAAAAAAAAGGATTTCTGAACAGGAAAAAGCTACTAGCCCAGGCTGTTGTTAGCACTCCGAGGGAAGGCCTTTGCTGGCCTTGCATGTGTTGGAAGTACTTCTGAAACCCAGACTGGAGGCAGCAGAGCAGAAGTAACTGGCCCCTATCATGCTGTCCCTGCCTCAAGAGAGTAAACATCTTCCCAGAACGCAGTGCTAAATTAGAAAAGAGGTTTGTCCAAGTCCCTTTCCAGCTTAAGGATTTTTATCATTAGCTTCCAAGAGCCATCTATGTCTTTAGCCATCTTTAGCTTCCAAGAACTTCTTTGCCATGATGTTAAGTATATCAATATAAAAATCACTCACCTGGCATAGGTTCAACACTTTGCAACTTTGGGCAGACCACTTAAATGCCTCATATATGAACATAACCCTGCCTGTGTCATGAACTGTGAAGGTTAATTCTGGTAGCAATGTTTT
>NW_007730996.1:121858-133930 GCF_000696425.1 Galeopterus variegatus | reverse complement strand
CCATCTTTAGCTTCCAAGAACTTCTTTGCCATGATGTTAAGTATATCAATATAAAAATCACGCACCTGGCATAGGTTCAACACTTTGCAACTTTGGGCAGACCACTTAAATGCCTCAAATATGAACATAACCCTGCCTGTGTCATGAACTGTGAAGGTTAATTCTGGTAGCAATGTTTTGCTTTGTGTTGTAGGAATTCCATGTCATCTGGTTGTCCTGGAAATGGTCTCTCTCTCTTAGAAGTCCCACAGCACTTTCCCAATATGTAACTTATGATCCTTGGGCCTTTCTGTACTGCATTAGCAATAATTAAATACATCTTTCCTCTTGACTATGACAGCAAGATCTTCATCCAGTGTACCTGTGAACCCCCTTCATTACCGAGCAGTGCAATATGTGTAGCAGGTATTTGAAGAGTATTTACCAAATGAGTAAATGAATATTTGTTTAACAATCCCGTGGCCTCCCATCTTTATTCTAACCCTCAGAGTAGACAGGCCATACAAATTAGAAAAGAAGTAGTGAACCTGCATTATTCACTGTACATATGGAAAATCCTATGGAATATAAAAATAAAACCATTAGAATAATAATTTAATTTGGTAAGGTCAAAGGATAGAAAGTCAATAAACAATTGTATTTATACATAATGACAACAGTTAGAAAATAAAATAAAAGTGCTTTTTACAAGCATCAAAAACATCAAATACCTAGGAGCAAAACTAACGAAAGATGTAGAAGATCTCTACACTAAAAAATACAAGATACTGCTAAGAGACATTAAGGCAGACAAAATCAAGTGGAGAGGCCTGCCATGTTTACAAATTGTAAGATTTAATATAGTTAAGATGGCATTTCCTCTGAAATGGATCTATCAACTCAGTGGGAGTCCAATCGAAGTCCCAGGTGGACTTTTTGTAGACACAGACAACCTGATTCTAAAATGTGTAGGGAAAGGCAAAGGATCTAGAATAAACAAAACCATCTTTAAGTACAGGAACAAAGTTAGAGGACTTACCTAACCTGATTTCAAGAGTTACTTAAAACTAAGTAATAAAGACAGTGCTTATTGGCATGAGAAATAGAGCCACACATAAACATTCAACTGATTTTCTACAAAGGTACTAAGTCAATCCAGTGGGGAAAGAAAGCCTTTCTAACAAATGGTGCTCAAACACTGAATGTTCATGTGGAAAAAAAATGAACTTTGACGGCTGCCTCTCTGCATACACAAAAATTAAGATGGGTCATAGACCTAAAAATAAAAGCTAGAACCATAAGGACTCTAGAAGATAAAATAGATTATTTTTGTGATTTTGGAGTAGGGAGACTTCTTAGGACACAAGCAACACCAATCATTAGAAAAATAAATTTGCCTTCATGAAAATATTTCTAAAAGCCATGTGAGGACACAGTGAGAATGCGGCCACCCACAAACCAGGAAGACAATCCTCACCAGTAACTGAGTCGCACCCCAATCTTAGACTTCCAGCCTCCAGAAGTGTGAGAAACGAATCCTGCTCTAAGCCACCCATTCTATGGCGTCTGCTTCGGCAGCCCCAGCACGCTGACGCAGGTGGACAGCAGAAGTGATCGAGTAAACAGAAGTAATAAACCACAGATACCAGGCAAATCATTGCATGTTCTTTTTTAAAAAATCTATTTCGTTTATTGAATCAAAATTGATTATACATATTTTTGGGGTTCAACATTAAGATATGTCGATCAAACCAATATTACTAGCATATATATTGTTACAAATCGTAATTATTCTTATGCCTCTTGTCCAATCTCTTCTCATCCCCCTTCCCTCCCCACACTCCTCTAATTACCCTAGATTTCTTCTNGGATGTAGGAGTGGGGTCTGGTCCCCAGCCCCATACCTCTGGTCACTGGGCAGGCCCTGAGGTGCTGGTGTGCTGTGCCTGGATGTAGGAGTGGGGTCTGGTCCCCAGCTCCAAGCCTCTAGTTCCCAGGCAGGCCCTAAGCCACTGGTGTTGTGCCTGGGCTGGAACTAATTTTTTGCCCTTTGCTTAATTCTAACACGGGGGAACTTCCTGTAGGAACCAGTACTTGAGCTGTGAGGTTGAGCTAAATTGCTGCTTTCCTGCTTTTTCCCTAGGGAAGGCTTTTTTAGCAGCTCAGGGTTTAATGGCTAACCTTATAGGTAATTCCAGCTCTCCAGAGACCCGGTGGATCTGGGTTGTGTAGAATCTCTAATCTGGGCCTGAGTTTTTTCATTAAACTGCACCCCATGCAATTCTGCATTCCTGACCAGTCTCCTCTGAGTGGTCCTGCCCTGATTGGGGAGCAGATCGGCTGTCCTTGCTGTGTCCGTCTTCCCCTGGTGGGCCCATCTCCCCCACCACCTGTGCTTCAAACACTTCCCATGGGATGGGCCCTGCACCGGTCCCTTGCAATGTCCCACTGGCCTCTGAAAGGCTCCCCTTTTTCAGTTGTTCTGGCTCCTTGCTCCTGCGTGGGTCCATGTGAACCCTATTAGTGGTCTTGCTGTCCTGCGGGCCACCAAGGCTCTCTTCTCCCCTGCCACCTCCAAGAAACTACATCTGAAGGGCACAGCTGTGGCTTCTGCTGACTCCTGCTTCATGTGCTCAGCAGCTCCAGCATTAAAGTGGCCATGGCCCGAAATGCTCAGAGCAGTTTTTTCTTTTACTCATCATGGTTTCTCCCGCCTTCAAGAACTCCGTAGGTCTCTCCTCCTCTTCCCCTGAGCTCCAGTGGCCCCAGGTTGTCTGTTGTTACACTTTTATAGTTGTAAATTGGTTGATTTGTGGGAGAGAGTGACACTGGGGACCATCTATTCCACCATCTTGACCAGAGCTCATTGTACGTTTTTAAAGAGCAAACAAACATCCCACATACACTTCACAAAACAGCCACAAGGGCACAAGGATTAAAAATCCTCCTTATTCATCTAGTGGAGCTAACAGGACCACAATAGCACAACCTGAATCACGCAGATATATGGAGATATAGTACATGTCCGCAGATGGAAAACAGTAACTAACATAAACAAACAAACAAAAATACACCAAAATACCCTCACTTACTGTTTATTGGGTACCTAATAAGCACAATGAAGTGCATATTTTAGATGAGCCAAGTTTTAGGAGCTGATCACAGAAATCCAGAAGTCCCCAGAGTGGAGGGCCGCAGAGGGCCATGTGGAGGTGGCAGGTTGGTGCAGGGCTGTGAGTGATGCTGGGACGTGGAGGCGGCGGGCTCTTCACCCCCAGAGTGGCTCAGGGGACACAGACTGTGCACGTCGCAGTGCAGACCCACCTCCTGACCTCCTGACCTCCTGTCCCTGTGTCATCTTTGGATGAGTGAGCCGCCTTCTGCTTGCTTCCATCTTCTCTGAGGTTAAGCGGGAAATCAGCCCAGTATTGATTCCACAGTTGTTATCCTAAGACAGTACGTCCTCATTTATAATATATCTAAGAATGGCGACAAACACACCCAACTTTATTTGCCCTTTATGAAAGGGTAAGACTTGTGGCTTCCCTTGGTCCACTTTCCCACCCTTTCCTGTAGTTTATTGTATGTAGTTTATTCCTGTATGTAGTATGTAATTTATTCCTGTAGTTTATTGTATATAGTTTAAGTTGGTGATCTTAAATCCTGGATGAAAACATTACTATCCTCTCTCCCATTATATACGTGTATGTTTCCACGTCTTCTGGTCCATCGGATTTGTCAGCAACATACCCTCTCCTACTGGGGTTTAGTGATTTTCTTTAATTCCTCATTCCTTTGGGGAAGTACTTTCATGGCCCACGTTAGGGCTTTTTTTTTTTTTCATATCAATGTCCTTGTTTATTACTTGGCAATTCATACATTCCACTGAGTAATTTTCATATACACACACAAATGCACTTGGGTGAATATTGCCTGAGATGATTGATTGGAGTCTGTCATTGCCCTTAAACGCTAGCTTTGCTGAAGACAGCTCTGTTGATCGTTTCCTCCCCTGCCTGAGGTTCCCTCCCTCGTCTTTTGGGGCTTAGGACTGCAGAGCAGCGGCTTCATGCTACCTTGATAGAAATTTGTTTTAATCTGGCCTTTCCTACCAACCCGCTCCCAAACTCCTTTGAACAACAAAGACAGAATAGGAGTTTACATTAGTGCTATAATTAGCGCTATGCTAAATTGTGTCTGAATATGAGGGAGGACAGGAGGTAAATATGAAAAAGTAAGGGATGATTTTAGAGCAGGGAGATTCATGATGAATGTTTAAAGTTAAAATTTTCCTTTTTGCTATTCAAGTAATATTTATGCAGAAAAAAATGAGAGTACCATGAAAACCTTGAAAAAAGACTGAGAAAGAGGAGCAGGGAGAGAGGGAGGATTTCCATCTTTCATCAACACTGTGTGTAGATTGAGCCTCTGCAGAGCTGTCATCCCAGAAGTTGTGAGGATGGACACTGACACAGCAGAGGCCACTGTATGTCTTTAACTGCACACCCCCAGCTTGTTCCAAAGCTCAGCAGAGGCACCTGCAAACCCGCATGGTCATCTGACACTTTCTTCTTGGGTGCTTGCTCCATGTGGGCCCTTTCCAAGTGCTCGATGGATGCTGGTTTGTGTACCCTTCTCCACAGCTCTAGAAGGTGGACAACAGCAATTATCACCTTGAGAGAAGGGGAACTCATGGGAGCCACAGGAAAGAGCTTGCCCACAGCTCCAAAGCTAGGAGGTGGCAACCAGACCCAGGGTCCCTCTTTCACTCCCCAGGCTCTACTTTTGAGTATGGGCTGTCTCCTCCTCACGGACAGCATCCTGCCTGTTTTAGAGGAAGCAAGGACCATCAGGCAGGAGCCCCCATGTCTCATTCAGAAGCAGGCGAGTTTTCTTTCTGCACGAAGTCAGGCACTCTAACCTGCTTGTCTTCTTGAGGGAACTTGTTCTTTCATATATCCTCTCTGGATTCCAAATGTTCTTTCTTTTTTCTCTTTTAAAAACAAAAATGTTTTTAGGATTGTAGGAACAATACAACTTGTAATACAAGTATATAGAAAATTACAGAAAGAGGAAAAAATTGTCATTAATTGTTGCTTTGTGTTGCTTTGCCCCATACGGATTTGTCACCCCACTTCTCCTGGGTGACGGAGACACAAAGGATTACTCAAAGCCCATCTCTTCTGAGCAGTGAGAGGCCCTGAAGTGGTTAACTTCCCTTGGGAACGCTCAAGTGAGAGAAATCCCTTCCTCACGAGAGGCCGCGCGCCCGGGGCCCGTCGGTGCCGGAAGCTTCCAGCAGGGGGCGCGGCAGCCCCGTCCCCACGGCCGGGATTCACGCCGCGGAATCCTGAAAAGCTGGGGAGGTCGGTCTTTGCTCCGTGGCCTGAAGGCTTTGACTTCCGCTCCAGACTGCATCACTCCAAGCTGAAGGAATCCTTCCGGAAAGGAGCGGCGCACGTTCCCCCCTCGGCCGGCGGGGAGGTAGGGTGCTGCTGGGTGCCGCTGCAGCTGAACAGACTCCCCAGGGCGGGCAGGGCTCTGCAGAGGCGTCTGTGACCAGGCTCCGGACGGGGAAGTGCTGGGGCAGCCGCACTGTCTCCACCCGCCCACCTCAGTGAGACTGTCCCCGTGGCTTCCTTCGATGACGTCCGCACATTGCAGTTTCAAGACTCTGGATCCACCGGGTATCTAACTTCCCCGGCCCTCTCGGCCCATGGAACTTAGGGGGTCCCCCCGCTGCCATCCAGGTGGGGGAGGGGTGGGCTGTGCAGGTCCTCTGGGACCTGGACTACCCAGACCCAATGCTCCCTGAGGCCTCCCTGGATCCTTGAGGCTGTGTCTTCCAGGCCGTCCTCTAGTCTCAGTCCTAGACTAGACTCTCAGACTTCCAGGTGGAGTCCGCTGTGTGTCCCCCCCACGCCGGCTGTACTGCTGCCCAAGGAGCGGACGGAGCAAGCAGGGCCTCGGTGCTGGGCCTGTCTTCGGCTTCCTCTACCAGTTCTTTCCTCCACTGCCCAGCTTGGAGGGGCACACTCACAGAGACAGAGACACACACGTGCACACACGAGACACATAGGCACATGTAAGGCACACAGACACAGATGGAGACACACACACGTGCACATAGACAAAGCACACAGAGACAGACACTTGCACACACAGGCACACACAGACACACACAGACACATGCACGGATACACAGAAACACACACAGACAAGTACACACATGGACACATGCAGACCCTCATAGACACATGTATAGTCACACAGACACACACACACACAGGCAGAGACACACATTCACATGAGAAACAGACCCACTCAGATGTGGTTACAAATATACGACACATGCAGACCCTCATAGACACATGTATAGTCACACAGACACACACACACACAGGCAGAAACACACATTCACATGAGAAACAGACCCACTCAGATGTGGTTACAAATATACAGAAGGCCACCCTTAGCTCCTCCTGTGACAGATCTGCATGTGCTGGGACAAGGATGGCAGAGTGGTGGGTAACAAACACACCCACCCTTGCATCTGTCTATTTCATGCCTGTCAAATTGTTGGTCTCACGCTTGGGCGGTACTTCTTGCACTGATAACATCCTTATGTTCTGATTCCACGGTAATTCCCTTTCCACAGAGGGCCAGCGGAAGGGAGTCACCCCCCTGGTGTAACTGTTGGGAAGGGAAGGGCATTGGGCAGGAGGGAGCACCAGCAGTGGAGGGAGCAGGTGGCTCAGGCCTCCCGCTCTGCCTCCTGCGCGTGGTCAGGGCACGGCCTGAGGCCTGACTGTGCCTTGAGTTGAGGGGTCTGCTCTTGAGGGGAATGGGCCTTCTCTGCCGACCATCCTGAGAAGTGGTGGATCCCAGGGCAGGATGTGGGCTTGGTCCTATAAGTACATCCCTCAGTGTTCGAGTTCTGAACAAATGGAGAACTATCACACAAGAGCAGCTGGTGCAGGCTGAAGCCCAGCCTCACTCATGCTGGTGGGTGGGTCACCTGGGCCACGTGCAGATGTCCTGCACTAGAGAAGTTACCATCTGTTGTATTTCCCTTGGTTTATTCCCAGGGCTTCAAGAAAATGTCGCTAAGTTACCATCTGGGCTCAGTGGTGTGGGGGTGATTTTGTGCTGGGGAATGGGGAGGATTTTGTTCCTGTGGCCTGGTGGGCAGTGCAGGGGGGTCAGTCACGCTTGCATTGGTGGCCAAGGGCAGCCACACCCTGTGGACCTGATTCATGGGGCTACTGGTGGTGAAGGCATGGGAGGATGTGGGAGCCTCTGAGCCTCCTGAGACAGTTCTAGAAAGTGCTGGCCAGTGCCTTGCCATCCGGGTCAGAGTAGGGTCACACGTTGGCCTGGGCTCTGCCTGCCTGGGGTGCTGCTGGCCTTCTGTGTCAAGGGCAGCCACACCCTGTGGACCTGATTCATGGGGCTACTGGTGGTGAAGGCATGGGAGGAGGTGGGAGCCTCTGAGCCTCCTGAGACAGTTCTAGAAAGTGCTGGCCAGTGCCTTGCCATCTGGGTCAGAGTAGGGTCACACGTTGGCCTGGGCTCTGCCTGCCTGGGGTGCTGCTGGCCTTCTGTGTCCTCAGAAGGCTGTCTCCACAATGTGCTGGGCCTAGAGAAGCCCCACGTCCCAGAGGAGCTTTGACACTGAGGTTTAGTCACGGCGTGTGGATAAGGAGGGGAAACTAGTTTTAGAGCTGATGAAGGGCTCGATGGGTTCATGGCGGACAAGGGGTGGGTTGTCACAATACTCAGCCCTTCCCGTGCAGTGTTCCCTTCCCAGGGGACCTGGAGAGAGCCCAAGGGGACACCTGGCCCCTTGCACTGACCTTCCCCACAAGGACCTGCCTTGCACCCACAGAGGACCATTGTCCCCATGCAGGCATCTTCGGCACTGAGCTGCCCTCTGCAGCTCTCATAACACTGGGGTCCACTCACTCTTCCTTGGGACGATTTTGTGTTACCAGATCTGGGTCTTATGTTTGCACATAATGCCCCTCCCTGCCCCCACCCCCAGGTCAGATGTGGGGCTCCCCGCATCCCAGGCCCTCTGAGTTCCAGCTGATGTACTCTGTGGGCTTCCCAAATATTCCTAGGTCCTGGGCACACATGTTTTGCTGTGGAGACTCTTGACCTGACTTCTCTCCCTGCCTATGAGTCCTGGAAAGAGATGAGGGGGGCAGGGCAGGGAGAAACAGATTCTGCCTTTTCTTTCCTCCCTTCCTGCCTAGAGCAAATGGCAAAGGTTTTGGTTTTAAATCAGAGATGGTGGACTCCCTTGGTCTCAGTCTCTGGCCCTGTCCCCTTTTCATTTTGACACTGGGGATTCGTTGCTCAGCCCTGGAATCCTGGAGCCCTGTTATTTTCTACCTCTAGCGTTTTGTGGCTTTTCTGTTACACTTCTCAGTTGTAGTGCCACCAGCCCTTTTTCTTTTGTCTTCTGCTCTATCTCCAGCCTTTCAGCCACAGGATTCCTGGTCCTAATTATGATGTTGTTCATTTCACAGTCACATAGCCTCTGTGAAGCAGCAACGCCCAGGAGTGTTATTCCCACTGAAGGGACAGAGAAACCGAGGCAGGAGGAGGGCAGGTGTTGGCCCAAGGTCAGAGTCATGGAAAAGCTCTCCGCTGAGAACCCTTTCAGAATTAATAGGGCCCCATGCTGTGTGGACCGCAGAACTGAGAGGGCTGTCATGCGGTGTGCTGGAGTCAGGAGGTGCTGGTGAACCCCCCCCTTTTCTGCCTCTCCAGCATGTGGTTGAGGCGAGTCTGTGGGACCCTCACGTACCTGAGAAGCGCTTCCTGTTTGCCGAATACCTCCAGTGTAGGCAGAGTACCAGTCTGCTTCCGCAGAGACACCTTCCTTCCCTGCTCTTTCCCTTCTCCCTCTGCCTCCCTCCCCCGAATCCTAGAAAGCAACAGAATAGAGATCTTTTTGTCATTTGCATGATGACCTCAAGGACTCCTGTGAGTTATCTTTTAATTCTACTTTTTGAAGTACCCTGGTATGTCTCCTGAACCCAGGGCCACTGCTTAAACTGAGCAAATGATGCATCCAAAAATACCACGGGTGTGCGGTTCAAATTAATAGTTGCTGCAGATCCGCGTGTTATAACGATTTCCCAGCAGATGGCAGTAGAGTTCTGCGCAGCAGAAGCTCCTTGCTGTCATCTGTGCCCCACCTGTGTGAGTTAGTGGCAGGTCCACGCTTGGCATGACTGACTCAAAACAGTCACTGCTGGGCTGCGGCCGCAGCAGAAAGACGGCTGCGTTTGACACAACTTGGAGGCTCCGCCCCCGGCACGGCTGCACCCTAGGGCGAGGGCGCAGAGTGCAGGGACCTCCCTTCCACCTCAGGCAGCTGGAGGCCCTTTCAAGACAAGGTGTAGTCCAGGGGTACCCAGCTGCCTGTTTCTGTTTGGCCAGCATGGTAAGGGTGGTTTTTACATTTTATGCGGTTGAAAAAAACAAAAGAAAATAATATTTCAAATGACAGGTGAAAATTCTAGAAAATTCACATTTCAGTGTTCATAAGTAAAGTTTTATTGGAACACAGCCACGCTCATTTGTTTTGTATTGTCTGTGGCTGCTTCTGCCCTACAATAGCAGAAGTGAGTAGTCATGACAGACACTCTATGGCTGCAAAGCCTAAAATATTTACTATCTGGCTCTTTACAGAAATATGTTGCCAACTCCTGGATCAGTCCTTTGACACTTCCATTGGCTCCAAGAATGTCACGATACTCTTGGCATGCACACATGTGCGGAGGGTGAGCTGGGGCCCAGATGGAGTGGGAAGACCCAGTGGCTACTGGTGCCCTGTGGGTCCCTGAGAACCCAGGAGATGGTGGTCACAGGCTCTTCTGTTCCAGAGCACGGTATCCAGAGGTGCAATGCCTCGGGGGAATCCATGTCCCCCCAGCCCCAGGACTGACTCCAGCCACTGCAGCCCTATTCACAAGGATATGTTCTTGCTATAGCAACCCTACTTGTCTGAGGGTCCCGGGTCTATGCACCAACTTTGACCCCTCGGCCTAGCAGAATGCTTCCAACTTTTCAAAACCCTGTGGTGACAATTTGAGTGTCTGCTAGTGCCTCGAGCTGTCTAAAATACCAGCTGATTTCCAACAATGTGTGAGGAAAATCCTTCATGACCTTCTGGGTAATAGGGTAATGTCATACTTAGACAAGAGCTTGCTATACTCTGAAAACCTGAACTTGCAGCCCTGGTCCAGCAGTCCTGTGTTCTTTACAAAAATGTCCTTGACAGAATAACTCAATAAAAGTAATTTTCACAGCAAAATGGTTGATTTTCTGTTAAAAAAGGATATGCTTAGAATATCTGATCAAATATCCACCATCTATCAGGGAATCCGGCTGTCTCTACTGTCATAAGATGTCTGGAAGCCAATCACCTACGTCCTCCTCTGCTGTCACCTGGCCCAAGTCACTGTCACCTTGTTCCTAAGGGTTATTGCAAAAGCGTCTCAACAGCTTTCCCTGCTTTCGCCCTTACCCTGTTAGAGTCTACTGTCAACAGAGCAGTAGGAGTGGTCATTAAGATACCAGAGAGTTCATGACCCTCTGCCCCAAATCCTGCATTGCTTCCCTACTCACTGTGAGCGAAGGCTGAGCTCCTTCCGACTGTCCACAAGTCCCTCCACAGCCTGGCCCCCCATCTTTCTGACCTCATGCGTCTGTGTCCCTCTTCATTCCAGTCTGTCCCCAGAGGCCTCCTTGCTGTCCCTCTGTGGCGCTAGGTGTGCACCGTTGGGAACGTGTGCTGCGGTTCCCTCTGTCTGGGACTCTCCTCCCCTTCCAGTCTGTGCTCAGATGTCTTCTTCCCCTCAAGGCCTGTCTCGACCCTCCTCCGTACTGCAACCTGTGTCCCCTGTCCTTGCGCTGCTCTGTTTCTTACACTGCAGTACTTATCCCTTCTTTGCTTATTATTATCGACTGCAATTGACTGCTTTCCCTTACTAGAACGTGAGCTCCATGAGGTCAGGCATGTTTTCATCACAGATGTACCCCAAGTGCTTAGAACCATATTTGGCATGTGGCAGGTGCTCAGCACACACATGTTGATTGAAAAGAGAAATGAATTTTTGAGAGGCAAGCCTTCCCCAGTACTGAAGACTGTGTTGGAGCCACAGATATTTCCTCCACTTATCTCAGAAAGTTTGGGTATTGTTTTAACAGGGCTGCTGGCCAGGATGCATGAGTCAGCTGCTTTAAGTGAGAGCGAAAGCTCTCTGAACCTGAGCTGTCCTATCAGTGCAAAGAGCGCCCACCAGGATCCACTCTGAGGGCCGCATTAGAAAGTCATGCATGCAGGGCACCGCACTCCATAAATGCACCCCTCACGAATGTGCTTGTGATTAGATCATGACAAAGACTGTGAGCTCCACAGCTGGAAAACCACTTCGGTAACTTGATGCGGACGATTTCAAGGACTGGGTTAGAAAACACACACCACCCCTCCACTCTTAGCTGTTTTATTTCATTTAAACCAATTCTGTTTAGCATGACAACCATGACAAGTGCAATATTTTGGCCAATTTCATTTAATTTGGCACACGGGATGGATGTAATACTATTTTCTATGTGACAAGAGTATGTAGCTAGGACGACTTGAACTGAAACATTTACTGTGCATTTGAATGGTTATTTTTATTACAATATACTCACATTGTGTATATATTCTGTGGCTTACATATAATCAGTAAATATTTTATCACATTTCTCTTCAGAAACATGTGGAAAGGTGAACAAAAAACAGCCATGACATTACAGCCTGACAGCGTCAGGGAATTTTAGAAATGGAAAGGACGTTGGAAATGGGTATTTCTCTTCAGAAACATGTGGAAAGGTGAACAAAAAACAGCCATGACATTACAGCCTGACAGGGTCAGGGAATTTTAGAAATGGAAAGGACGTTGGAAACGGGTTTTTTAGGGGCTGGCCCGGTGGTGCACTGGATAGTGCGCCGCTTGGGAAGCGCGGCGGCGCTCCCGCCCGAGGGTTTGGATCCCACATACAGACCGGTTCCTGCTCACTGGCTGAGCG
>NW_007730996.1:117895-120858 GCF_000696425.1 Galeopterus variegatus | reverse complement strand
AAAAAAAAAAAAAAAAAAAAAAAAAAAAAAAAAAAAAAAGAAATGGGTTTTTTAGCGAAATTCTGCACACAGAGGAAGGATTTAGAAGTCTCAGCAGAGACCCTTTCTGGTGGTCCGCAGCAGTCTCCCATCTTGCTCAAGTGTCACATTTGGCACGTACTCCTGGAAAACTAGCAACCTTTTCAGTCTTTTTCAATCAAATTCCATGGTGCTGTCCCTCTTGCCAACCTGACATTAATTTGCCTCCTGCTGCTGCACCTTCAGTGGTTTCCCATTTCCTTTAGGGTAGACTCCAAAGAAATTCACAATCTGGCATCAGTACACCTAAGATTGCTATTTCCCTTCACACGTCCTTTGTTCCAGTCCTGTCCTCAGTGTGAGCTCGTATTTCCGAGGTGGGGACCACTGTGTTCTGGGGCTCCAGAGCCCAGGGGCAGGGAAGTCGTGGAGGCCTTGCCTTGTCTTCAGTGCTCTGGGCTTCTGCTCTCTCCTCTTCTCATGCTTCAGGGCAGGGGAGATTGTAAGGAGCAGGGAGGGAAAGCCAATGTTACTAACCAACCATGAGCCTCCCAGAACCCAGATTAGAGCTGCAGCGTGTAGAGGCATTCGGTCAACAGCAAGGTCCCGCCGTGGACAATCCTCTGTAGTGCAGGAAGCACCTCGTGTGTGCTGGTCTATTTTGTCTTCAATTAGCACCCCTCGTATAGCCAAAACAGTCACCAGAACAATAGAACTGATAACTTCTGTCATTTAAACTGTTCCAGAACACAGCAAAAGATGAAATAGTCCTTATCCTTTTCTTTCTTTGTTTTTTTTGGCATCTGGCCAGTATGGGTGTCTGAACCCTTGACCTGTGTGTCACAAGGCCACACTCTAACCAACTGAGCTAACTGGCCGGACTTCATCTTTTTCTAATGGTGAACATAACCCTGATCCCACATTGGAAAAAAGAACAGTGTGAAAAGGAAAAAGTGCAGGTTCATCTCACTCTGAAACAAAGATGTAAAGATTTCAATTAAATGTTGAATTGGACAAGCAGTTGCACAGGCCATGCAAGGATAGTTCAACGGAAGGAAATCTGCTAACGTTATCCCCGTGCTGCCAAAGCAGAAACAAAGAAAATAAACTTGTGCTCTCCTGAATGGATGCCAGAAGTTGCAGGACCCTCTGTGAGGGCCGCCACTGGGTGCCGTGCTTGGAAAGATAAACAGATGCCACTAAACAGATGTGACAATGGCCCTTCACTGATCCCAGGAGAGTAAACACTGATCAGGTTAAATCAAGGTTTTCTCTAAGCCCTGATTCTTTGAGTGATTTTACCTAAGTCATTTAAAGAAATATCTCATTCTATCTTTGGCTCCTTGTTTATTTATATCTTGGGGATATTTATATTGTTTCTTTGAATTTTAAAGATAAAGTAGGGGTCCCACGGCTATTTTCACACCAGGCTAGAAGTGGAGTTGAAGGTTCCTGAGATTCCAAGAGGTCCATGTTCCTGTGCTGCCAGCAGGAGCCTCCGGGTGAGGCTGGGAGAGCTCTCATCCCAAATGGAAGAGCGTGAGCAGGGTCCAGCCACACAACAGGTGGTCCCGCTTTGACCCTTTCATTATGTGGGGTGACTGGATGATTCATGCAGATGGTGTTTTAATCATAGCATAAATTACTAATTTAAGCCAGACAAAAATGCTCTTGGGAATTCTTCATTCTGTGAAGGGGATTTTTATAAACTTCCATGATTTTCACCTAATTCTCCCTTGTTTACTTTTGTTGAGACATTGCAGTATTTTATAATTTAGACTTTTTTTGTCTTTGGAAATAAACCAGACTTGGGAAAAAATGTTTTGTCAGAATTTTGGACGAATGCAGTAAGCTGTATAAGCTGTAGAAATCAGGACCACTAGTCTGAGGAAGTGGGAGCGATGGAGCGCGGCCCAGCCCGGGTCAGTGCGGGGCCTCCTGACCTGATCTTAGTCTCCATGAGTCCTGGGCCTTTGGGGACACATCTCCACCTTGAACCCAATGGAATAATCAACCTGGATTGTCATGGTACCTGACACAGAAACATTTTGCTGAAAGGGACCACACGAGAAGCCAGCTTTTCTCTCTGGACATTTAATTAGATCAACAGATGGATTCCTGACAGAAGAACTCCTGACCACCCTTCAGGAAGAACTGGCCCACTCGTACGGGGCAAATTTGTCTCAAAGGATGGTTGTAGTGGATGCTGATAATTAACTATCCAGTGATTGCGTTCTGAAGAACACACTTAGGGAGAGAGCAGACCCAGTGGTTAGCTATTCAGCATTTGTTCTCGCCCACATTTTCTCTTGAATTTCTCACGTTTTCCATCTCCTACTATCTGAGATGAAGCTGAGAACCCATCCCAGTTCTTATGGAACCAATCACCTTTCAAGTATCATTTCCCATCCTCCTAACACTGTTACAGTGGGGATCAAATTTGCAACACACGAACTTCGAGGGACACATTTGACCTATAGCAGCACCCATTAGCCACTATTCAGATCCTTTGTATATTCATTTTTATGTAGTCTATCAAAAATGTATATTAAAATAGATACATGTAAACATGCCAGGACACTCATTTATTCTATTTCGTCCATGTAATTTCTGCAGGAATCNAGATCCTTTGTATATTCATTTTTATGTAGTCTATCAAAAATGTATATTAAAATAGATACATTTAAACATGCCAGGACACTCATTTATTCTATTTCGTCCATGTAATTTCTGCGGGAATCGTGCTGGCATACAATGTTATTTGAGCCTCAGACGTTAGTGAGGGCTAACGTGTTCTTTTTGCTTGTGCATCCAGATCGTCATAATATGACCCTCTTGGTATCTTTGCATGTCTTTCCCCTGTCCTCAAGAATTCTACATCATGTGTGTTGAGCAAACATTTAGAAAGCTGACTGAAGATTCTTTTTTTTTTTTTTTTTCCCTTT
>NW_007730996.1:99191-117344 GCF_000696425.1 Galeopterus variegatus | reverse complement strand
AGATCCTTTGTATATTCATTTTTATGTAGTCTATCAAAAATGTATATTAAAATAGATACATGTAAACATGCCAGGACACTCATTTATTCTATTTCGTCCATGTAATTTCTGCAGGAATCGTGCTGGCATACGATGTTATTTGAGCCTCAGACGTTAGTGAGGGCTACGTGTTCTTTTTGCTTGTGCATCCAGATCGTCATAATATGACCCTCTTGGTATCTTTGCATGTCTTTCCCCTGTCCTCAAGAATTCTACATCGTGTGTGTTGAGCAAACATTTAGAAAGCTGACTGAAGATTCTTTTTTTTTTTTTTTTCCCTTTTTGGCTTTTTTACTGACCGGTAACGGGATCGCAACCCTCGGTGTCGCGCCCGCACCGGGGACTGGCAACGGGATCGCAACCCTTGGTGTCACGCCCGCACTGCGCTCAGCCAGTGAGCGGGAACCGGTCTGCACATGGGATCCGAACCCTCAGCGGGAGCACCGCCGTGCTCCCAAGCGGCACACTCTCCAGTGCACCACCGGGCCGGCCCCTGACTGAAGATTCTTAATTGCACCTTTCCTAACAGACAGATCTCCCCTAAGATGATGTGGAGACCAAAAACAAATGGCATGACTTGGCTTCTTTAAAAGATTGGTTATTCCTCATTTATTCTTCATTTGCCAGCAACAAACAAGTGAGCAAACAAATGGAAATAAAATGAAGACAGGAAGAGCGCAGAACCTGAGATACCCGCAGGTGCAGTGATGATGTGGATGCTTTGGAGGAGCTCACAGGGACAGAAGACAGCAGGGTGGCCCTCCAGAAACCTGAGGTGGAGTGGTCCCTTTTGGGTTGCTGACTTCAGATTTTCATCTTCTGTTGTGGGTGCCGTCACGGTAGGAGTGATGCTCAGGAGACTGGGCTGTCATTCTGAGTATGGACAGGGAAGGAGCTTGTCTGTGGGCCCCATCCGTACGGTCCCCAGCCTCCAGTTTCACTGCCCATCACATTCTCTACCTGCCACATTCCCCATGTGGCCATGTTCTCGCCTGCCAGCCATGGTGACCGTGATCACTGCCCCGCTCACGTTCTCCATCCGTTCCTCATGTTCTCCGTCTGTGCCTCATGTTCTCCACACCACCATGGTCCACGCACGCCTGCCTGCTGTGTCCCTGGTGCAGGCCCCAGACCCTCACTGTCGATTCTCAGCCTTACCCTTAGCTTCCTGCTCCCCTCCCAGCACCAACTCAGGCCATCATCTGTTCTTCACATTTAACAAATGCTCATTCACATAAGTGAACTTATCCTACTGTTGAAGTGAAAAATATGTCCAGAGAGAGACACATCTCTAAGAGAACCTTTTACTTGGGAAACAGGATTGCATTCTGGGGCACAAACACAGAGTAGGGTTGTCTCCAGTATGTTCAAAGAACAAAGAAAAGACCGAGAGTTTTATTACAGAGAGGAGTGCTATCTGTTGTTTTGAAAGATATCTCGTGGACATTATCAAGCTTTGGGGCAGGCTTTGACTTGTGAGCGACAGCATTAGGTAAAATTAGTCTTAGAGTCTGGGCAGGTTGTTTNCAGAGAACTGCCCAAAACTGTGAATAAATGGCAAATGTATGCCAAGCTGCTCCGGGTGATTTGGGAGATGGGGATGTGACAGGCCATGTTTAATATGAATAACCGAGGCCCGGATGATGAACCCTTTACAGGCACCATGAGGGACATGGTGCTACAGAAGGCTCCATTGACATCCTTTTGGTTGCTGATGGCCATACTGGCCCCATATGTTGGTCATCCTATACATGAAGTGATGACCGTGATGGCCAGTCTGGGCAAAGCAGGGGTGAGGAGACAAGCAAAGGGGCTCCGAAAGGTGGTGAAGACTAAATCCCAAAGAAATGCTCAGGATTTTACCCTGAAGGGACCGAGCAAGACTAGCCATATGCAGATGTGGTTTGACTTGCTTGTGGCCAGAGTTGATAGATAAAAATTGACTGGCAACCAAATGCAGTCTTGTTTGGCTTGTGGCAACAACTGTGCCCTGAACAGCATTTCACTCAATGTCTGGAAACAGGTGGCAAGGTACACCCAGTGTACCAGTGTATTTGAAAGATTTTATGGCTACATCTGCCGAGGCAGACGGGCAGTTCTCTTTTGGCTAGGGACCAGGCTACGGTGCTCATCTTTTGGGGGCAGATGAGGACCAGAGGCCTCATGTTGAACTGGTAATACCTTGGTCAGGGATAAATGTGCAGTGTGTATTGGTGTTGGTGGCACCAGTGCAGAATGTAGCCTGGTACATGGAAACCCAGATAAGTTTCCAAAGGCCATGGTGAATGTTGATCGTTATGGAGGACAGACTATTATAGTCAAAGCTGTGCCGCTGAGCACTGAACGATTGCCCCCTCATGTATATATTGTGTATGTATCTCCTGTATCTGAATACATTTTGGGTATAGATGTACATAAAGTACATATGTAAACCCATAAAGGGTTACACCTGTGAACAATGGTTGGAGAATTCTGGCTGTGGATCTGGACAGTAAAGCCTGTGCTGCAGGGACATGTCAAGCATGATCCACAGGTGTTACCCATGCCAAGGCGTGTGGTCAATGTGAAACAGTATTGCCTGTGGGGAGGACATGTGGAGATAGGTGCCACTATGTTGGAGCTAGAAAAGGTCAGCATCATTCATCCCACACACAATCTCTTTAACACCCCAGTATGTCCAGTGAAGAAACCTGATGGTACTTGGAAAATGACCGTGGACTATCAGGAACTGAACAAAGTACTGCCTCCTTTGTATGAGGCTGTGTCTTCGGTTCTCAACTTGATGGATCAGCTGATGACTCAGCTAGGAACTTATCATTATGTAGTGGACTTTGCAAATGCTTTTTCCTCTATCCTGATCTCGGCTGATAGCCAAGATCAATTTTCCCTCACCTGGGAAGGAAGGCAATGGACTTTTCAAGTGTTGCCTCAAGGCTACCTGCATAGCCCAGCCATCTGTCATGGTTTCGTGGCTGGGGACCTAGCCAAGCAGACTAGATCCAGCACAGTTACAAAATTTCATTATATAGATTTTGTCTTACTAACCTTTGATTCTCTTGCAGATGTAACCAAGGTGGCTCCAGTACTGCTAGGTCATTTGGAACAATATGAGAGGGCCATAAGGGTCTTACCCATTGGATATGTACTTGGAAGGTCACCACTTGGCTGGTAGGTCACCAAACCCTGTGGGGACAAGCCATGTGGCAAGAGTTATGGGAATTAGGACATGGAAAGGAAGTAAGTCTTTTCCATGTCACAGGACATTCCTCCTTAGCCAGTCCAGGCAATGATGAAGCTGATGCACTGGCTAAGGTAAGGTAGCTGGAGAGAGCTCCAGCAGCTAATGTAGCTGGGTGGCTGCACTGGAGAATGCAGCATGCTGGCTGCAAGACCATGTGGTCAATGGCTCACTGGGTGCTGCATGCAGATAGGCAGAAAACCATGCTCCTAACATGGTGGCAGGTGGATCTTGTGGGATCACTGCCAAAGTCAGAGAACTGCAGGTATATCTTCATAGCCATTGATATGGCTACTGGTCTTCTGTTTGTATGGTCTAGTAAGGCCCAAGACCAGGTAAACACTATTAAGGTGCTGAATAGCCTTATGGCTATGTACAGTCAGCCCCTGGTCATAGAGAGTGATAATGGAACCCACCTTACTGGACATGAACTGCAGAAGTGGGCTTCCCAGTTGTCTCTCCAGTGGAAGTTACATGTGTTGTATCATCCCCAGGCAGTGGGAAAGATTGAATGGTACAATGGTCTTCTGAAAAAGGGGATTAAGGCTGTCTGCCAGCCCCCATCATTGAAGGGATGGACACATCAGTTGTGGCCAACAGTCAGGATCTTAAATGAGAGACCCCATGAGGGCTGGCCCTCTCTAGAGGAGGCTCTGCTGCATAGATCCACAGTGTCTGTTCCTGCAACCATTCTTTCCAGGATGGTAAGCTGGCATGTGTTCTGCCAGAGGGATGAGAACTCTCTCTATTGGTGCCAATAACCTTTTTGTCTTTTCACCTGTAGTCTTGTGGCTGCAGGCACCAGAGTCAACTGGACACATACATACGTTTGTATTTTTTTTTAATGGCTGAGTAGTATTGCGTTATGTATATATATCACATTTTCCTTATCCAGTCATCAGTCGATGGACATTTAGGCTGGCTTCATAACTTGGCTATTGTAGATACAGCTGCAATAAACATGGGAGTGCAGGTATCCCTTTGACGTGATGATTTCCATTCCTTTGGGTATATACCCAGTTGTGGGGTTGGTAGATTGTTAGTTCTATCTGTAGTTGTTTGAGGAACCTCCATACTGTTTTCCATAATGGCTGCACTAATTTACAGTCCCACCAACAGTGTAGAAGGGTTCCCCTTCCTCCATATCCTCATCAGCATTTGTTCTCTATCTTTTTGATAATACCCAGTCTAACTGGGGTGAGATGATACCTCAATGTGGTTTTGATTTGCCTTTCCCTGGTGCTTAGTGATGTTGAGCATTTTTTCATGTGTCTGTTGGCCATTTGTATATCTTCCTTTGAGAAATGTCTATAAAGATCCTTTACCCATTTTTAAATCAGATTTCTTTTTATTGTTGTTTGAATTCCTTGTATAGTCTTGATATTAATCCCATGTCAGATGCGTAGTTTGCTAATATTTTCTCACATTCTTTAAGTTGTCTTTTCACTCTGGTGAGTGTTTCTTATGCTGTGCAGAAGATTTTTACTTTGATAATATCCCATTTGCTTATTTTTTCTTTTGTTGCCTGTGCTTTTGGGGTTTTATTTTTAAAGTCTCGCACTGGCTAAGGTAAGGTAGCTGGAGAGAGCTCCAGCAGCTAATGTAGCTGGGTGGCTGCATTGGAGAACGCAGCATGCTGGCTGCAAGACCATGTGGTCAATGGCTCACTGGGTGCTGCATACAGATAGGCAGAAAACCCGAGAGGAGGATGCTCCTAACATGGTGGCAGGTGGATCTTGTGGGATCACTGCCAAAGTCAGAGAACTACAGGTATATCTTCATAGCCATTGATATGGCTACTGGTCTTCTGTTTGTATGGTCTAGTAAGGCCCAACACCAGGTAAACACTATTAAGGTGCTGAATAGCCTTACGGCCATATACAGTCAGCTCCTGGTCATAGAGAGTGATAATGGAACCCACCTTACTGGACATGAACTGCAGAAGTGGGCTTCCCAGTTGTCTATCCAGTGGAAATTACGTGTGTTGTATCATCCCCAGGCAGTGGGAATGATTGAATGGTACAATGGTCTTCTGGAAAAGGGGATTAAGGCTGTCTGCCAGCCCCCATCATTGAAGGGATGGACACATCAGTTGTGGCCAACAGTCAGGATCTTAAATGAGAGACCCCATGAGGGCAGGCCCTCTCTAGAGGAGGCTCTGCTGCATAGATCCACAGTGCCTGTTCCTGCAACCATTCTTTCCAGGATGGTAAGCTGGCATGTGTTCTACCAGAGGGATGAGAACTCTCGCTACTGGTGCCAATAACCTTTTTGTCTTTTCACCTGTAGTCTTGTGGCTGCAGGCACCAGAGTCAACTGGACACATACATACATTTGTATTTTTTTTTAATGGCTGAGTAGTATTGCGTTATGTATATATATCACGTTTTCCTTATCCAGTCATCAGTCGATGGACATTTAGGCTGGCTTCATAACTTGGCTATTGTAGATACAGCTGCAATAAACATGGGAGGGCAGGTATCCCTTTGACGTGATGATTTCCATTCCTTTGGGTATATACCCAGTTGTGGGGTTGGTAGATTGTTAGTTCTATCTGTAGTTGTTTGAAGAACCTCCATACTGTTTTCCATAATGGCTGCACTAATTTACAGTCCCACCAACAGTGTAGAAGGGTTCCCCTTCCTCCATATCCTCACCAGGATTTGTTCTCTATCTTTTTGATAATAGCCATTCTAACTGGGGTGAGATGATACCTCAATGTGGTTTTGATTTGCCTTTCCCTGTTGCTTAGTGATGTTGAGCATTTTTTCATGTGTCTCTTGGCCATTTGTATATCTTCCTTTGAGAAATGTCTATACAGATCCTTTACCCATTTTTAAATCAGATTTTTTTTTACTGTTGTTTGAGTTCCTTGTATAGTCTTGATATTAATCCCATGTCAGATGCGTAGTTTGCTAATATTTTCTCACATTCTTTAAGTTGTCTTTTC
This sequence comes from Galeopterus variegatus, assembly GCF_000696425.1. NCBI lineage: Eukaryota > Metazoa > Chordata > Mammalia > Dermoptera > Cynocephalidae > Galeopterus > Galeopterus variegatus. The sequence goes on along the minus strand of NW_007730996.1, from coordinate 111,117 downwards.
ATTCTGGCGAGTGTTTCCTATGCTGTGCAGAAGCTTTTTACTTTGATGATATCCCATTTGCTTATTTTTTCTTTTGTTGCCTGTGCTTTTGGGGTTTTATTTTTAAAGTCTTTGTGCAGTTCTACATCCTGAAGTGTTACCCCTATGTTTTCTTCTAGGGCTTTCACAGTTTCAGGTGTTATGCTTAGATATTAATCCATTCTGCATTGATTTTGGTATATAGAAAGAGGTATGGGTCTTATCTCATTCTTCTATCTATGGACATCCAGTTGTCCTAGCACAATTTATTGGAGAGGCTGTCCTTTCCCCAGTGTGTGTTCTTGTTGCCTTTGTCGAAGATCAGTTGGCTGTAAGTATGTGGATTGTGGGTTCTATATTCTGTTCCATTGGTCCAGGTGTCTGTTTTTATGCTAGTACCATGCTGTTTTGGTTACTACTATAGCTTTGTAGTATAATTTGAGGTCAGTTAGTGTAATGCCTGCAGATTTATTTATTTTTACTCAGGATTGCTTTGGCTATTTGGGGTCTTTTCTTGTTGCATATGAATGTTAAGATTGTTTTTTCTGTTTTTCTGAAGAAAGTCATTGGGATTTTGATGGGGGTCATGTTGAATTTGTAGATCACTTTGGGTAGTATGGACATTTTCACAATGTTAATCCTTTCAATCCATGAACATGGAAAGTCTTTCCATATTTTGTGTCCTCTTTAATTTCTTTCAGTAGTGATTTGTAGTTCTCATTTTAGAGATATTTCACCTCTTTGGTTGCATTTATTCCCAGGTATTGTATTTCTTGTAAATGGGCTTGCTTTCTTTTTCCAGTAGTTCATTGTTGGTGTATAAAAATGATACTGATTTTTATATAATGGCTTTATATCCTGCAAATTTACTGAATTCATTTATCAGTTCTAAGAGTTTTTTGGTAGTCTTTAGGGTTTTCTCTATATAGCATCATGTCATCTGCAAACAGGGACAGTTTGACTTTGTCTTTTCCCATTTGGATGCCCTTTATTTCTCTTGCCTGAATGCTCTGGCTAGTACTTCCAATACTACGTTAAATAGGAGTGGTGAGAGTGGGCATCCTTGTCTTGTTCCTGTTCTCAAAGAAAAAGCTTTCAGTTTTTCCTCATTCAAGATGATATTGGTCATGGGTTTGTCATATATGGCTTTTATTGTGTTGAGTTACTTTCCTTCTATACCTAATTTGCTGAGAGGGATGTTGAATTTTGTCAAATGCTTTTTCTTCATCTATTGAAATAATCATATGGTTTTTGTCTTTGATTTTGTTGATGTGGTGTATCACATTTATTGACTTGTGTATATTGAACCATCCTGGCATCCCTGAGATGAATCTCACTCGATTATCGTGTATATTCTTTTTGATGTGCTGTGATATTCTGTTTGCTAATATGTTGTTGAGGATTTTTGCATCTGTGTTCTTGAAGAATATTGACTTTTAGTTCTCATTTTTGTTGTACCTTTGTCTGATTTCAGTATCAGAGTGATGCTGGCCTCATAGAATGAGTTTAGGAGAATGGCCTCCGTTTCAATTTTTTGGACTAGTTTGAAAAGGATTGGTGTGAATTCTTCTTTAAAGGTTTGGTATAATTCAGCAGTGAAGCCATCCAGTCCTGCTCTTTTCTTGGTTGGGAGATTACTGCTTTAATCTTGTTGCTTATTATTGATCTATTCAGAGTTTCTATTTCTTCTTGGTTCAGTCTTGGTAGTTTGTATGTGTTCAGAAATTTATCCATTTCCTCCAGGTTTTCAAATTTTTTGGCATATAGTTGTTCATATTAGTCTCTAATGATTCCTTGTATTTCTGTGGTATTGGTGGTAATGTATCCTTTTTCATTTGTGAGTTTTGTTATTTGGGTCTTCCCTTTTCTTTTTTAAGTTAGTCTAGCTAATTGTTTACTTTATCTTCTCAAAAAACCCAACTTTTTGTTTCATTGATCTTTTGTATCTTTTCTTGTGTGTGTCTCTATTTCATGTAGTTCTGTTCTGATCTTAATTATTTCTATCTACTGATTTTGGGTTGGGTTGTTTGTGTTTTTCTAATTATCTTATTTTATTTTTTGATGTAAGTATTTATTGCTATAAACTTCCCTCTTAGTACTGGTTTTGTAGTATACCATAGGTTTTGGTTTGATGTGTCTATTTTCATTAGTTTCAAGAATTCTTTTTGATTTTCTGTTTAATGTCTTCTTTGCCTCATAGGTCATGGAGGAGCATATTGTTAAATTTCCATGTAATTGAATAGTTTCCAAAGCTTCACTTTTTATTGATTTCTAGTTTTGATCCATTGTGGTCTGCAAAGATACTTGAAATAATTTTAATATTTAAAAAATTTTTGAGACTTGAATTGTAACTTAACATGTGGTCTACCCTGGAGAATGTTCCATGTGCTGATGAGAAGAATGTGTATTCTGTAGTTGTTGGATGAAATCTTTATAGATTTCCATCAAGTCCAATTGGTCTGAAGTGTAGTTTAAATTCTGTGTTTCTTTGTTGATTTCTTGCTTAGATGATCTGTCCGGTGTTGAGAGAGGGGTGTTGAGATTTCCAACTATTTTGTATTGGTTGCTTTATATACTAATAATGTTTGCTTTATATATCTTGGTGCTCTGATGTTGGGTGTACATATTTATGATTTTGTATCCTCTTGCTGGATAGATCCATTCCTATTATATTAAGACCTTCTTTGTCTCTTTTTGTAATTTTTGTAATTCTTTTTGTAAAAAAAAAAATGTCTATTTTATGCAATATTAGAAGAGCTACTTTTGCTTGTTTTTGGTTTCCATTTGCATGGTGTATCTTTTTCTATCCTTTCGCTATTAGTCTATGTGAGTCTTTACAGGTGAGGTGAATTTCTAATGGGCAGCATATAATTGAGTCTAGTTTTTAAATCCACTTCAGCCAGTCTATGTCTTTTCAGTGGGTATTCAGTCCATTTATGTAGGGTTGTTATTGACAAGTATTGTCTTCTTCTTGGTACTTTATTGATTTTTGTATGGTTGTTTTAAATATCTTTTATTCCTTCTCTCCTTTTCTTTTTGGTTTTTATTTAGTGTGTATTGGTTTCTTGAAGTGGTAAGATACAGTTTCTTTTTATTTCTTATTTGCATATCTGTTCTACCAGTGGGTTTTGTTCTTTCTCGTATATTTATTGTGATGATTATAATTTTTTGGATTGCAGATTCAAGACTCCCTTGAAGATTTCTTGTAGGGCTGGTTGTGTGGTGTTGAATACCCACAGTTTTTGTTTGTCTGGGCAATACACTATTTCTCTTTCATTTCTGAGGGATAGCCTTGTGGGTATGGTATTCTGGGCTAGCACATTTTTCTTATAGTACTTTGCATATATCATCCCATTCACTGCTGGACTATAAGGTTTCTACTAAGAAATATGCTCTTAGCCTGATGGGGACTCCTTTGTAGGTGACTTGACAATTTTCTCTTGCTGTTTTTCAGATTCTTCCTTTGTCTTTGCGTTTTGATAGTTTCACTACAATGTTTCTTGGAGAGGACCTTTTTGGATTGAATATGATTGGGGATCTTTAAGCCTCTTGGGTCTGAAGGCTGATGTCTCTTGCATTACCTGGGAAATTGTTCTCTATTACTTTGTTGAATAGGTTTTCAATGCCCTTTCCTTTTTCCTCCTCTTCTGGAACACCCATAATTCAGACATATTTATGCTTTAAGTTTTCCAACAGCTCTTGTAAGTTTACTTTATATTTTTAATTTTTTTTGTCCACCCAGTGTTATTTCAAAATGCCTGTCTTCAAGGTCAGAATTCTTTTCTTCTGCTTGCTTCAGCCTGTTGCTTAAGCTCTCAGTTGTATTTTTTATTTTTTTGAAGGAATACTTCAGTTCCATGAGTTCTGCTACATTATTTTTAAAGGTATTTATCTCTTTATTAATTTGCTCCTTGAGATCCCAGGTTTTTTTTCTTCTTCATTTCATTGTGTTGTCTATCTGAGATTTCATGTATCTCATTGAATTTCCTTAAAATTGTTGCTTGAAACTCCTTTTTAGTCATTTCATAGGCTTCCTGTTGTTTGGGGCCTCGTACTGGAGAATTATTTTATTCCCTTGGGGGTGTCATATTTTCTTGTTTTTTCATATTTCTAGTATTTCTACACTGATGTCTGGGCATCTGGTTGAGCAGCTGCTTCTAATACTCAGGAGTGGCTTTTTTATTTTATTCCCTTGGGGGTGTCATATTTTCTTGTTTTTTCATATTTCTAGTATTTCTACATTGATGTCTGGGCATCTGGTTGAGCAGCTGCTTCTAATACTCAGGAGTGGCTTTCAAAGTCAGAGACTCCCTCCTGTAGATGTGTTTTATTTTGACTGTTGGGTAGGTTTAGTTCTGGTTCCAGGTAGATGCAGTAGTGTGGACTCTGTGTGGTTACTTCAACTGTATTTGACATCAGAGTTGTCTGTGAGTGCCTCTATGGCACAGGTGCAGAGGCACTCAGTAGTTTTTTGCTAAAGTGGGGGACATTGGGTTACATTGTTAAAGTAATGGTTGAGATCTTGGGGTCTTGGGAGGATCATCTGTTTACCCTGTCTCTCCTTGGCTGAGGTGGGTGGCTCTGAGTGGCCCCACTGGCACCCTAGCTAATGACTTGTGACCCTGATAGGTGCTCTGGGGTGATCTGAATGTGCTGAGCATAAATAGATGACCTTGGATGGGGTTCCTGTGGGTGGGGATTAAGACCTTAGGCTTTGAAGAGGATAGAAGGTGCTCATCAGCTCCTCAGCTAGAATTGGTGCTTCAGTGGTATCACTGGAACTCTGGACAGAGCCCTCTATCCCCAGTGGAGGCATTGAGGAACTCCATAGCTTTGCTGTTGAAGTAGGTGACACTAAGTAGGGTCACTGGATGTGTGTGTGGGGCCCTATATTCTCAGCAGGGATACTGGGATGGTCTGCAGCACCACTGTTGAAGTGGGGTAGTAGCAGTTTTGGTGGGAACCTTTGCCCCCAAGAGGGATGCTGGGGCCCTGTATAGCTGTTCGCTAGTAGTAGCCACTCTGGCTGAGACTACTACAGTTGTGGACAGGCCCCTGTGACCCTAAGAGTATTACTGGAACACTGGATCTCCTCAGCTGGGGTGAGCTATCCTTCATGAGGTCTTTGGGGCTGTGGGTGGGCTGCCGTATCCCCAAGAGAGATGCTGGACTCCTCTGAAGCCCCTTGCTGGGGTGAGCAGCCCTGGGTGGGCTCACTGGTGCTGCAGGGTGTGTCTGTGTCAGAGAGGAATGTACAAGTCCTTAACTATGTTGTGGCCACACGAATTGCAATGGTGCCTCACCACAGAGGCAGGGCTGCCAGCAGTGGCCAGATATCCAGATTAGACAGTTTTCTGGTTGTGTAAAGTGTGCATACCAATCCCCTCTGTCCTGAGGGTGGCACCCTTGCTGCACTGAACCACCTGTTCCCAGGGAGCAGGATGCTGTGTGGGCACAGGTGTGGACAAACCAGTGTAATGATGTGGCCACAAGGGAGTGAAACTCTGTGTGGGCCAGAGAGAAATGGTCTTGGGTGTCGATGCTAATCTCAAATCTGTGATCGCTGTAGAAGCCTGGAGCCCAAGGGGTGGCAGTGGTTTAGTGTGTGCCCCTCTCCAGGTCAATTCAGTCACATGTGTCACCAGGAATTCCCAATACCAGGCACATGGCCATAGAGGCCACCCTTGAGAGAGGCCTGTGGGTGTACCTCTCTCCTTACAGCTGTAAGTATTGTAGGGGTGTCCCACCAAAATAGGTGGGATAACCTAAATAAGCTGTTTTCTGGGTCTGGAGGGTGCACACATCATCCACCTCCATCCTGAGGGTGGCACCCTTGCTGCACTGGACCATCTGTTCCCAGGGCTCAGGGCCGAAACCAAGCACCAATCCTGGTCCCAAGCTCACTGTAGCATTTTGGGACCTGGAAGGTGGGGGCAGCTCTGTGTGAGTCCCTCCTCAGGCCAATGCAGACACACGTGCCTGCAGCAGTTCCTGACACCAAGTGCATGGCCACACAAGCAGCACAGACTCCCCTGTGGCTCGGGCTGCTGGTCCTCTCACCTCGCCATGGGCAAAGACTCCTGAATCCCTACCACTGTGGGTTGGGGGATGGGGTGGTGATAGCTAAGAATTTTTCTGATCTCTCTGTGACTATCCTGAGTTTCTGCATTCACCAATGTCTCTGCTACTCCCTTGACATGTTCTACTTCCCTCCTTTTGCTTCTCTTGTCCAAGTTCAGCTGCACATTCCATGCAGTCTCCATCCCTGTGGGAGAGACAAGCGATGTCTCCTTCCAGTGCGCCATCTGGCTCTGCCCCATCAAACTATATGTAATATTAAAGTGATGCTTATCAATCATATCCTTCAAAGACTGGGATTTGGAGGATACTCTGTTGCTTTCAGGACTCTTTATGCAGATTTGTAAAGCTGAGGATGATATTTCAAGCCCAACTAGTTCGTATCAATTGGCGTGTAGCCTCGAACCTGAATTTGGTTGGTGCTATGTTTTGTAGACTTCATGCAACTTCCTGGTTAGGGTTTCTCCAAAATCAATGTCTCAGTGTTTATTTTTCAATTGAAGATTTTTTTCAATTGATTTTTTTTTATCTTCTAAAACATTTATTTTTTATTTTCTTCTATATTTGGACTCCACAAGTGAAATACTTAGAAGACTTAATGTTTCACAGAACTGGATTTTATTTACAGATACAGAATATCTAGCAGAATGATTTTTCAGGATAACCCTCTAATAATATGAGATATTGAGGAAGAATATTCTTCTCAATTCTAATTGGTTCCAATTATATTTTTTTTCCAAGATTGGAAACACAGCTCCTGGTTTCTTGCTGTTTTGGAAATCCTTCACTAGGTAAATTTATATGTCCCTAGGTAAAGTTTAATTGTAAAAGACTACTTCTGATGAATCAAAACACATACAAATGCTTATATATAATACATTACACACATATGTACGTACATGTATGTACATTATATATGTTCATGTATGTACATTACACATACACATGTATATATACACACACACAGAATCATAAGGAGACTTCTAATGTTTTTATTCCAACGAATATGTATTAAGCACCTACAAGTTAGACTCTGTGGTTATAAGGTCAAGCAAGAGATTGTCTCTGGCTTTGAAGAGCCCATAGCATTTATAGGCTTGGAGTATAAACAACTTATTTCAGTGTAAGGTCCTCATGGGTATGGTGGGAAATTGTGGCTGCCTGGGCTCTAGGCAGCTTCATAGGTGATTCCTGACTGCAAACACACGTCACTCTCAAAGGCTCAGCACAGCAGCACAGACCTTGAATGTGCCCTTCCCTCTCTGTCCTTCCTCCTGGCACGAGGGTGGGCGTGGACTCAGGAGATACCCTCACCAGCTGCCTGACCACAAGCAGGTCTTAACTTCTCTGTGATTCAGTTTCCTCGTCTTTAGTCAGGAAAATAATAGTAGCTGTTTAATCAGGTTGATATGAGGACTAAATGAGTTAATTTCTATCAAGTCCTAACAAAAATACTTGGCACATAGCACATGTTTGGATGATTTTAGCTATTATTATTATTACTATTGCAGATCTAACTGGATAAGACATCTAAAAGCCAGAGGCCGGAGGAACGGGTGGGTCAGGAAGCAGTTACGGGAGAACAGAGGAAAAGTTTTCTGGAACTCCCTTAAGACACACACAGAGCAGCAGACCACAGCTTTCCCTGAGCACCCCATGTGGCCACCTATTTCCCTTCCCAGTGGAAGGACAAGAAAGTATCTTTGGAAGTAAACATGGTCCATGATGGCCCAAGTTAAATGAAAAAACTCCTTAGAGGTGGTGAGTAACAGAATGGACTCTAAAATCTTAGCCAGGGAAAGAGCACAACGGGGGGATCCCCACAGGGCTGAGCAAACAAATGGCGATGGGCATGGTGGGGTCAGGAAGGGGAGAAAGCAAAGACAGGCGAGATGCACCCCTGTGTTTGTTGAACACGTGTCTGCTGAGGCCTCCTCTTGGTCTTAGCAACAGTGGGCCTCTAACAGTGACTAAAACAGGGAAAAATCCCTGCTCGTTCAGAGCTCATGTTCCGTGAGGGATGGGAGAAAGAGAGAAAGAAAGAAAGAAACATGTTAAAATATATCAAACGAGAGAAAGTGGTCAGTGCTCTGGAAACACGCACAGCAAGGAGAAGGAAGGGGATGGGGGATGAGGAGGGACGGAGCCAGCGATTCAAAGCAAAGTGGTCAGGAAGAGCCATGTGAAGGCAGCTTTGAGCAGAGCTGCAGGGGCAAGGGAGCCAGCTGGGGAGGAGACCAGGACACATTCCAAACAAAGGGTACAGCCCTGGGAAGACCCTGAGATGGCTGGACGAGGGGTGTGGGTGCAGCCAGGACAGGTCCTGCAGAGGAGGCCATAGAGCAGGGGCACACTGGAGGGACTTCAACCGTGGCGAGCATGTGGGCCATTTTAAGGACTTTGGGAGGGAAAGGCATTGAGAGATTTTGAATAAAGGAGTGACATGATTTCACTACACTTTAAAAGATTATTCTGGCTGCCCTGTTGTGACTAGGTGGGGGCAGGGGTGGGAAAGACAGAGCAGGGAAGAGAAGGAGGAGGCTCAGGCTGCAACTTTGGGAGAGATGGTGGCAGTGGCCTGGCCTGGGCCGAGGTGATGGGGGTGATGGGAAGTGGCTCCATCTGGATTCACTCTAAAGGCAAGTCCAGCAGGATTTGCTGGCAGTGGGTCTGGAATGGAGGAGAAGCAGGGTGGCCAAAGACAAATGCGATTTGGGGCTAAGCAACTGAAAGAAAGGAGTTGCCATTTAGGAGGAGAAGAAGCTCCTGAGGGGGCTGTGTTTTTTGGGAGGGGAGATCAGGTTTTGCTTTTGATTTCAGTTTAAGACTCAGCATTTGAGAGGAGTGGTCTGGTCGGCTCGTAGAAGTGCAGGTGTGAAGCTGGTGTGAGAAGTGGCTGGGAGATGTGTACACCTTTGTGAGCCACTAGTGGCCAGGTGGCACTTAAACAGAGAGACTGGTGACATCCCCAGGAGGACCAGAGACAGAGGCCCCTGCTGGGCTCGCCTGTGCCAGCAGCCAGTGACAGATGGCATGTGGCCAGAGCTGGGAGGGGTCGGGAGTGATTGACTGTATTGAGTATTGCTGAGACCCATCAGACGAGGTTGGAAAGGTGAGCGGCCACTGGTGACGTGTCAAGTACTTTTGGTGAAGTGATGGGGGAAAGGTGAACGTGACACAGCATAAGAGGAAAGCAATGGGAGGTGTGCAGGAAATGGGAGCTGGGAAGTGAGGCAGTAGCTGGGGAGGGGCGTGGGGTTCTTTTTAAGATGGACAAATTCTACCATTTCTGGACTCCACTGGAATAGCCTTGTCGAGAGGAGAGTTGGAGGGAGAGAGAATTGCTGGGTGATGGTAAGGATAGGAGTGCAGGGCTCTGGTCCCAGGCAGAGCCTTGGGGAAGGAAAGGTGTTGGGTGGGGACTCAGAGCAGGAGGGCAGCAGACAGCTGGCACCTGCACAGGCAGCAGAGGGAACCCTCTTACCCTCTGTCTTCCCAGGGAAACAAGAAGCAAGGCCATCATCCCAGAGGGCGCCTGTGGAGGAGCTGCTGGGAGGGTGGAGAGTAGGGAGGGTCTAAGAGTCGCCCAGGAGAGTGGGAGAGTGAAGGTGAAGACACTGCAGGAGGCTTGATTCCAGGCAGCTGTGGGGACTTACTGGAAGATGTTCATGGTCACTAATGTCACCCCGTCTCCCCCAGCGGCACTCAGCTGCTCAGGTGCAGCAGGGACCAGGTGGAGAGCAGGATTAACACCAGGGTGAAGAGCTGCTGGAGGGGCCAGGTCCTCGAGGGCATATTCAAGGAAGTGCCTCAAAGAGAGTCATGGAATTCCAGCTGGGGACGAGGACAGGAGGGGACAAGGGGCAGAGGTAAGATCAGTGGACTGAAGGTCCCAGCAAGGGAAGGACTGCTGGAGTCAGGGTAGAGAGAGGGCACCATCGGGGGCTGGGGGATGAGGGGCTGTGCTGTGTGAGACCGGGTCAGAAAGGGAATCAAATTCTGGGATGTGAGCATGACCAGGCGACCGGAGCTTCCTGAGCGACCACTACCTGCGGGATAAGTCCAGGGTGTCAGTCCTTCTGGCCCCAGCCCAGCCTGCGGTCCCGGAGCCGACTGTCCGCTGCTCCCCTCCTGGTGCAGGCTGTGGAGGGAGCCCGGCCAGAGCGCCCCACGCCGCTGGGACTGGCAGAGCCTGCGGCGCGGGCCTTCCTGCCTCATCCACTCGGGTGCACCAAATCCCAGGGCAGAGAAGCAAGGCCCTTGCTGTCCGGTGTAGCTCCTTGCACACCCATGCTCACCCTCACTGCGGCTGTCCTTGGGAATGGTCTTCTCCGGCTCTTCCCAACAAGTTCGCTTTTGGCACGACTCAGTTCACGGGAAAATGGGTTCACGCTGGGAGAGGGCGCGGGTGACGCCATGGTACCCGCCTGTGCCCGCCGGTTCACGCGTGCTTCCCTGCCCAGCACCGACTCGTTTCTGCTGCAGAAGGAGCTGCGGGGCTCACCAGCGCAGGCCGCGGCGTCCAGGCGTCCAGGCCCGGCCCGGCTGGGCCACACGTGCCGTGGTGGCTGTCAGACCCCGCCGGGTGAGGATGATGCGCGGGGCGTGGGAAGCCCCGGCAGCTGCCGAGCAGGAGGCACCGCTGTGGCTATGACTGGCCTTTCTGCAGGGGACCCTGTCTGTTTGGATCTGTCATCAGGTCCCAGGCAGGGGGAGGGGTGCGCTGTCTGCTCAATGGCACCCCTTGGGACAGAACGTGGCTGGTAGTCTTAGTAGAAAAAGAAGGTAGCATTTGCATTTTTAAAAAATTGTGTTTTTATTACAGTAAATTACACATAAAGAGATAAAATTTACCACCTTAACCATTTTTTAGTGTACAGGTCACCGGCATTAAATTCACAGTGTTGTGCCACCATCACCACCATGCATCTCCAGACTCTTCTCATCTTGCAAAACTGAAACTGTCCGTGTGAAACTAACTTCCCATTGCTCCTTCCTCCCCTCTCCACTTTCTGTCTTTAGGAATTTGATCACTCTCGGAGCCTCACCTATAAGTGGAATCATACAGTATTTGTGCTTTTGTGGCTGGCTTATTTCACTTGGGATAATGTCCTCAAGGTCCATCCATGTTGTAGCATGTGTCAGAATATCCTTCCTTTTTAAGGCTGCATAATATTTTGTCATATGCATGTACTGCATGCTGCTTGTCCATTCATCCATCGACAGACGCTTGGGCTATTAATAATTAATAGCCTTTGGCTGTTGCACATACTGTTGCCTTGAAGGTGGGTGTGTCGGTTTCTGTTTGAGACCCTGCTTCCATTTCTTTAGTGTACATAACCAGAAATGGAATTGCTGGATCAAATGGTAATTCTATGTTTAATATTTTGAGGGACCACCATACTGCTTTCCACAGCAACAGTTGCATGATTTTTTAAAGGTGAAATATTTTCAACACAGGTAATATGTTGGACCAAATGGTTAATAAGACTGTGGCGAAGAAGTGCAAGACTCCGGTCAAAGGGAGCCTTTCTTTTTCGTTCTCACTTTCTGAGTGCCCCAGGCCCGTGCCCCAGTGTCAGCTGTCCACCTGGAGCTAGGAAGGGGCCGAGTTACCTGGTACTCTGAAGCCTGGAGCGCCCTTACCTACGATGTCTGCTCACTTTTCTTTACTAAGAGAAATAAGATTTGCATGTAGGTCTCCCTTCCTTTCTGAATAGCTGCCACACTGAGCTGGCTGTTTCTTGCTCTGCACCAGTGAGGAGCACGCAGCAGCAGTGGCTACAGAGCAGCAATGGAAGAGCAGGAAGGGGCACCGTCTGCTAGAATT